>NC_064285.1:45116676-45378402 GCF_019186545.1 Solanum stenotomum | reverse complement strand
AAGAGAAAGAGGAAGAGGAAGAAGAGGAAGAAGAAGAGGAAGAAGAAGAGAAAGAGGAAGAGGAAGAAGAAGAGGAAGAAGAAGAGGTGGAAGAAGAATAGGAAGAGAAAGAGGAAGAGGAAGATGAGGAAGAAGGGGAGGAAGAGGAGGAGGAAGAGGAGAAGGAATAGAAGAAGTAAGAGGAGGAGGAAGAGGAGGAGGAGGAAGAAGAAGAAGAAGAAGAAGAAGAAGAAGAAGAAGAAGAAGAAGAGGAAGAGGAAGAGGAAGAGGAAGAGGAAGAGGAAGAGTAAGAGTAATAGGAAGAGGAAGGGGAAGGGGAAGGGGAAGGGGAAGGGGAAAGGGAGGAGGAGGAGGAGGACGAGGAGGAGGAGGATGAGGAAAGAGGAGAGGATGAAAGAAGATTAAGAAGAAGAACAAGAAATAAAGGTTAGAAGAGGAGGAGGAGGAATAAGAAGAAGAGGAACAACAAGAAGTAGAAGAGGATGAGGAATAAGAAGAAGAGGAGGACAAGAAGGAAGAGGATGATGAGGATGAAGAGGCAGATTAAGATGAAGGAGAAGAAGAGGATGAAGAAGACGAAGTAGAAGAAGAGGAAGAAGAAGAAGAACAAGGGGAAGAACAAGAGGAGGAAGAGGAAGAAGAAGAAGAAGGTGATGAAAAAGACGTAGAAGAAGAAGAAAAAGAATAAGAAAGAAGAAGAGGAGGAGGAGGAGGAGGAAGATAGAATAAGAAGAAGAAGAAAAAGGAGGAGAAGAAGAAGAAGAAGAAGAAGAAAAAGAGGAAGAAGAAGAAGAAGAAGGCATAGAAGATGAAGTAGAATAAGAAGAAGAAGAAGACATAGAAGAAGAAGAACAAGGGGAAGAACAAGAGGAGGAAGAGGAAGAAGAAGAAGAAGATGATGAAAAAGACGTAGAAGAAGAAGAAAAGAATAAGAAAAAAGAAGAGGAGGAGGAGGAGGAAGAGAGAAGAAGAAGAAGAAGAAGAAGAAGGCATAGAAGAGGAAGTAGAATAAGAAGAAGAAGAAGAAGACATAGAAGAGGAAGTAGAGGATGTAGAGGAAGAATAAGACGAAGAAGAAGAGGAGAAGGAGGAGGAGGAGAAGAAGAAGACTGTGTGAAATATACTTGCTTGTTATGCCTTATAAAAAGGCACAACCCTATAGAAAAGTCACAATCCATAAAAGTTTTACAATTGTGGGGGGATTATAATAATTTAACATTATATTTAAGTTAGGTTGTTCTTACTTTTTAGGTAATATAGATAGATACAGATATATAACAAGATAGATATATTTATATTTGTCTAATTTTAATTTGCAATGGGATTTTAAAAAATAAAGATGACTTTCTTAAACATGTCCTTCCCCCCTCCCCCCCTCCCAAAAAAAAAAAGGAACATTCTACATTAAATTGAATAAAAATGAAAGTACAACAAATAAATTGGAAATTGAGGAGTAGTTATTAAATATAATTTAGACACTTCAAACAAGTTCTTGATAAAATCATTTTTCTCAAATAGTTTGAGGTTTTTCACAACTAGAACACCTACTTGTAGTTTCTGCAGCATAAAATCATTGAACCTCTTGTCAAGTAGAAGCTGATGCAAAAGTATATTTTATTTATAGCAATGAAAATGAGTACATACTGGTTATCTAGATAGTCTTCTCGTTTGAAGTTGTGTTACTCAATTCTCCTAGTTGCATCAATTTTTTAATTTGTCTAATATACCAACAATATAGTGTAGTTGCATAAATGAACAATTCTCACAAACTACCTTGTCTAAAGATGAAGAAGAATATAAAAGTTACAAAATTTGTAGATTAAAAATGTAAGGAAACCCCTTCTATTTATAGACAACAAATGATAGTATCGAAAGATGCTTACCGTGCCTTATCAAATAAGTCACAACCCTTCAGAAACATCCCAACCATTTGGATGTCACGCCTCGATCACGAGTGACCCAACGCTAACACCGTGTCTGGCATATCATAAGCATACTGAAAGATAACTAAATAAACACGAACTATGTGGAAGCTAAAATAGTGGCTATCTAAAATGGGGAGCAACCCAACTAATCTAAATATATGAAACAACTAGGAGTTTAGTGATAACTGAAAAAATAAACTAAACAATACAAGTTGATTCTACTAATATATCTGAAAAGCCTCTAACTGAGTTGAGTTGATGGTACATGCTCCCAACTAACTCTACAATACTGAAAACTGAAATGAAAGCATGTCTATTGTCCTCGAAGTATGAGGACTCACCACTAAAGCTGCTGAATGCATATCAAAAATTGATCTAGGCTCGGTCTAAATGGTGACTACCTGAACTTACATCATGAAAGAATATAGCACTAAGTATGTGTCAGTACTTGGAATGTACTGAGCATGTAGGATATATATGCTAAGATGAATAAATATATGTATCAGCTGAACAAAACATAACAGAGAAATGACATAACTTAGTAAGAATGTTAGTACTGAAACATAACTGAAAAATTAAACAGAATCCAATGACCAAGTGCTAATCATGAACATGGCATGAATACTGAAGTATATACTAAAACCCTAGTCAAATGCACTAAGAGTTTGACTGTGGGAGCTAGTATTAACCAACATAAAACCACCTGATATAAACGTAGAGTCTGATATATATGCCCCATCGAGAGGTCCCAATATTCCTTGCCAGGAGGTATAAAGGCATGACTGGCATGATCACTAAATCTGATGCCAAAAGAGGGGACTTATACTCGTACGAGGGAACGTAGTTCTAGGAGTGGGAGGGTGCTGAACCCTAGTCCAACTCGGTGGTAAGTCTAATCCCAACTGAATATGTATAAGACATATTATGACTGAAACACTAAAGTACTGAATAGCTCAAAATATTGATATACAAATATGAGAATGCAGCATTTATATACGGATAAGGTAACATTCAAAATCTGGAGCATGGTTATATGTTTAATTATCCTAGCAACTGAAATTCATGAACTAAGAGAATCTACACAAACTAGGGTTCTGAGTTTCGTACAAGGAACTAAAAAACGATTCCAAGATAACATGATATTTTGATTATGAATACTACAACAACTATCCAAAGATTTAGGAACCCTAGGTTTAAACATGATATGGAGAATCAAGGATCTGGCTGAATTCTAGGGACATAGTGGATTAAAGGAACCCACTAGTGAAATCCCACATACCTGGTGACGAAATCTACGAAGAAATTCTTCGTTTTCGGAGTTGGAACTTGCAGAAAACCTTTTCATTGTTCTTGATTAAATTATAAATAACAATACTATGTACTTACTAATTTTTAATTCTTCTGTTAATGAAATAAGATTGGTTTAATAAAAAAAATATTGCTATGTTAACACCTCAGATTAGAAGAGATGGGAATTTCAAGTTTTGAGAAAATTTGATGCCAGCACAGATAGAGCCATCGACGGTCCGTGACTTAACCAACGAACCGTAGGTGGGGGCTGTGGGTGGCAACCTAGATTATTCCCAAAGGTCAAGGTCATAGTAACTTGTTACCGTTCACCAAGAAGGTCCATGGTTCAATCTACGAAATGTTGGAATGTCTCGTAGGTAGTTCCATATAACTTGTTACTGTTCACCTAGAACCATTATTCTCCTAAAATCACCTAACTTAGAAAGAAAACAAGATAAAAGAGGCGATAGTTCTCCCAAGAACAAGCAGATGCCTCTTCAAGTTCAACCCTGATATCTGAAGGATTTCTCCATATTTTTCGTCACTAGGGATACGAGATTTCACTAATGGGTTTATTTTACCCATTAGGTCCCTCGAATTCAGTAATTTCTTCAATTTATCATGAACTGTTTAGACCTAGGGTGTAACACCCCAGAAAAAAATTTGAACTAAGAATCAAACCATCATTCATTATGAGTGATGAGTCGACGATTTGGACTCACTTGGAGCTTTATTTGGATAGATTTTGTGTCCTCAAATGTTTGTTTTGTGCCAATAACTGATGTAAAACCTAGTGATCGCCGAGTCCTTTTAGCGAGTCAGCAAATGTCCATTACCTCGCCTAAA
Source organism: Solanum stenotomum (assembly GCF_019186545.1). Taxonomy (NCBI): domain Eukaryota; kingdom Viridiplantae; phylum Streptophyta; class Magnoliopsida; order Solanales; family Solanaceae; genus Solanum; species Solanum stenotomum. The sequence continues at coordinate 45,374,341 of NC_064285.1, read as the reverse complement.
GTTCAAGAGTGCCAAGATCTGAAGGAGAAAGTCAATTTGGCGATATAATGTAGCAGTCGCCGTGTCGTCAAGTAGTTCAGCAATGTAGTAATGGATCGCCTAAAGTTACAAAACTTGAAGATGCTGAAGGCTAAAGAAGAAAGGCGATGAACTTGGTCAAAGGAATTATTGCAGAGTTGATCAGTGAGCCCGACTTAGTACGCTGAATGGTCCTTCGCAGCATATTTTTGTCGACTGTAAATACATTTTTGAATTTTTTGCTTAGGATCAGTTTTTCATAATATAGAATTTTTCAGTTTTGGAGTTTGAACTCATAGTTTTGAGACAAACTTTTCCTTAGATTTGAAGAATTGAAGTTTTCCATTTTTGAGAAATTGAAAATGGGTCTTTGAGATTCTTCAATTTGGACTTTTGTAGAGACGAAATTAATCTTACCCAGTTGATGGAAACACAATTTGGTAACGATTTCTATCGTTTTATGATGTCTAGCTAAAACCCCAACTCTTGGGGTGTGATTATGGGTTGATTTAGTTTATGGGTATTGCTAATTGATATTTTAAATGCTGTTTAGAAGTGATTTCATTCAATAATTGTAGTCTAATTTAAAAGGTTGTAGTTGCAAATGTTATTCTACCTTCGTGTTTTTGGCTTGCTTGAGAGGGAAGTTTTAAAACCAAGATTACTGAATTGATTGTCTCTGCGTATTGGGTTGTCATGGGTTCAGCTCGAGAGAGTGAATCCTAAATTCTTTTCCACACATTCAGCTTGAGAGAGTGAATGGACTAAAGCGTAGGCTGTTATTAATTTGTTGATTGTTGGTGTTCAAGAGAAACCAATTTGATGCGGGGTAAATTGTTTGAGAAAAAGTTTATCCCCACTAAAGTCTAGCTTATTCACTGATTTACAACTATTTACTATCAGTTGCAGTTACCCATTTCTCTATATTAGCCTATAATCAAATCGCATCCCAAGAACCCATCTAAATATTTGTTACTTCGTGTTAATTGTTTTGTAGCTGATAGTAAAAACCAAACCCCCCCTGTTATTTGACTTTCGTATCACCCCTAATTTTAATTATGTTTTTACTCGTAAATTTCTATTCCTATGATTGACTTGAACATATTCATACTTTACTCTTGAATCTTAAACACTTACCACTCTCTGTGGAATTTGACCCCAACTCATTTAGTTGAGTTATATTACTGACTAACGATCGTTGACACTTAATATTGGATGAAGTTTCTTGATACGTGAAATTAGTTAGTAGGTTTTTACCAAGGAATTTAAATTTTCTTAAGTGTTAAGGTCACTACATGTAGCACCTTCAGATCCAAGAAGAACTGAGAGAATTCATTGAACTCATTCCTAAGTTCTTCTATGTTTTGGGTCAACTTCAAATGACCATAAATCTTATTACAAGATTATTTAGGTGTTCCATGAGATTTAAAACAAATGGTATTTCAATTATCTTTCCAATGCCACCGAGTTTGCTAAGTTTCGATTTCGTATGAGTGAGATATGCCCTTTTGAAGCCAAGTTGTCTAGTTAATGAAAGTTACCCGAAAATAGTGAGGGGTATTTTGGTCTTTTCCTTACCATATAAAATTTAATTCATCTTTAGTAAGGTTTTAGGGGTATAATATGATTAGGTTCAGTTTTATAATCCCAATATATGCCTAGGGTTTTAGAAAAGAGGAGAAAAGAGGAAAGGATCAAGACGTTTGTCGAAGTACTTGAGTTTTCTTGCGAATTTTCGCCATGGGTTTAATCCCTAAGAGGTATGTAAGCTTCCATAGTGTTGGTTTTGTTAACCCACACGCCAATCATGTTATTTTTAGCAAAATTTGATTCTTGAATTTGAAAGATTAGTGTTCTTGAGCACTGTTCTAGAAGTTCATCCTAAATCTTGTTGTGTTGGGGTTTTGATGATTTCTTGAGATGAAAGTGAGTGTTTTGAGGGTTATATCTAGTAGATTAGAGTGTACTTATGTTAAATAATCGAATCCAAGTGATTGGGGGAGAAACCGTTTAATTCTAGGTGAGTTAGGGAGAGAAAACGAGCAAAGAAATTTACCGGGTTTTTTGGGTTGGGGACTGGAAGGTTGCGACAGCCAGTGCGCCCCAATTTATTCTCTGAAGTTTAGGGGCTGGTGCTCTGTGCCGCACAGTGCGCCAGGGTGGCCTGCCCCATCCAGTTTGCAATCGGTTGCTCCGTTTGAGTTCTTTAAAAGTGTACTTTCACTCCCTTTTGATTCTAAACACTCTAAGTTTCTTCTAAATGCCTAGAAATCATTCCTAACATGATCATAACCTTGAATTCATAATTCTAATTCAAGGTAGGGTTAAGAGTTAAGTTTTGAGAGTTCTTTCGAACATTCTAAGAAAGTCCCTCTGAGTCCTTTCGAAAAGTCTTCTACAACTTCTAGCAATTTGTTTCAAGACTTGAGCAAGTGAGTATGAGGATGAGGAGAACGTATTCATGAGTCTACTCTGTCATCATGAAATCCTTCATATCATGAACCATGACTCTTGAATTCATAATTCACATTCATATTCAAGAGAGAGTTAGTAGTAGATTTCAAGAAAGTGTTTCAGTTCAATTGTGAATCCTTTGTGATCCATCATCGATTTGAGTTAAGTTTTGAGGAAGTAAGTATGAGAATGAAAAGAGTCGTATACACGAGTTCCATATTTTCATGTAGACCCTCGAGTCGAGTCATTCATGCCCATAAATTCCGTATGAACTCCATAAGTTGAGAGAGAGGAGTAGTATATTCAAGTTCTACGTCTTGAGTATTGAGTACTTAACCCTTTTGCAATTATATTCCTAATCATGGAACTATTACATGTTACCCATGATGTCCTTAAGTGGAGTACTTCATGCTCATAATTCTTCACGAACCATATGGGTTGAGAAATCTTGAGATCAAGATTATCGTTGAGTCCTTTAGTTAAATTGTGCATGCCCAAAATTCCGCATGAACCTTATGAGTTGAGCATTTTTGAAATGAGTAGTGTCATTGACGTTCTTGAGTTCTGAATAGTTCATTTCCGAGTATAGGGTTCTTTCTATGGTTATTGAAAACCTTAAATAAAGTAATTCACGTCCATCATTCCGCATGAACCTTGAACCCTAGTTTGAGAAGTCTTTTACAACTTTTTCTATACCTGTTTTAAGACTTGAGCACTTGAGTTGATAAGAAGTAGAGTCGAATTCATTTTCCTTAAAATGATATATGGGAACTAAGTATTCCCAAGAGTAAATGTTTTCACATTTAAAATAGGAGGAAACTGAGATTTCCTAAAAGTTTTGAGCAGTTGAGTAACATCTATTTTTAGACAAAGATTTTGAGTAATAACCTAAAACCACATAAAGAGATATGTTTTTAAAACATATGAGCTGAGTATATTTTGGGAGTAGTATTGAGCACCGATCTGGTCATGAGTTCAGATAACTGAAGTCTCCATAAACCATGTTGCCGACGTGTGTAGAAAGGGTTATACTTTTTAGATGATTCCTTAATACTTTTTAGCATAGACTAGTGCAACCAATAAGTTGAGAGGTTCTATACCCCGGTAAGGTATAGGACAGTTCTAGCATAGTGGGCAAGACACAATATCATTACATAGCTCATAGTGATGGTTGTCAGTTAGAGAAACTCCCAAAGAGATATTTGTATTTTTATATACACAAAGTTTACTTGTATTTTCATATACAAATAGAGTTTATATTGTATCCTTACATACAAACTAAGTATATTGTATTCTTAAATACATTGTTTTACTTTCTACTGTTCTAAAATGTTTCCATATAATACATCTCTTATTATTGTTTTATATTAGGTTGAGTATGTCATGACCCAGGAGTACCCCTTAGACGGAACATGGCGTACTTGACCCTGAAGCGTTCTCATACAAGCCCTTATCATATCAGAACATAAGATAATATAAAATAAGGGAAAATTTAAAACATCTTTACAACCATAAAATCGAAAACCTTTTTAAAAAGCAAGCGGACGTCTTTACTATTTGTTTGTCTCAAACCATCTATTAAATTCTTGAATAAAAGTCTTGCGACGCGGCCTGTACAAAGTCTAAAACATAAGGAAATGACATAAAGGAAATATGGGTTTGTCCTCGAAGCAATGATGTCTCACCAATTCTTCAACTCTTCCTGCTTCTTAGGAACCTAGCCTCCAAAGTAACTCAATCTCCGAAACCCTACATTTGATTAGAATGTAGGCAATATGCGTTAGTACAAAATGTACCAATTATGAAAGCTGGCACAACATCATAACTCATCAATTTAAACATATATGCACATTAATGATTCAGAGGCTGAAATGTAAGACTCAATGGAGTACAAAGGACTTGATTTAATACCTTAGGCTTGAGTGGAGTTGAATAGATAAGGATAACGTCTTTGCATGTCCGCTTCGGCCTCCCAAGTAGCACTCTCCACTTGTTGATTTCTCCAAAGCACCTTAACGAACGCCACTTCTTTGTTCCTCAACCTTTTAACTTGTCTATCTAAGATCTGAACCGGGACTTCTTCATACGTCAAATTATCTTCTACAACACCCACAACCTCAAGAGGTACAATAGCGTTAGGATCACCAACACATTTCCTCAACATCGATACATGGAATACCGGATGAACTAATTCCATCTCCTTGGGCAACCCCAACTCATAGGCTACTTTACCAACCCTTCTTATTATCTCATAAGGACCGACATACCTAGGACTTAATTTCCCCTTCTTACCAAAACGAACCACACCTTTCATTGGAGAAACTTTCAAATAAACCCAATCACCCACTTTGAATTCAAGATCCCGTCTCCTCACATCGGCATAAGACTTTTGACGACTTTGGGCTGTTTTCAACCTCTCCCTAATCATCCTTACCTTCTCAAGAGCATCCATGACCAGATCCGGACCCAACAAGGCCACCTCTCCAACTTCAAACCACCCAACCGGTGACCTACACCGTCTACCATAAAGTGCCTCAAAAGGAGCCATACCGATACTAGAATGATAACTATTGTTGTATGCAAATTCAATCAAAGGAAGATGATCATCCCAACTACCTTTCAACTCCAATACACAAGCTCTAAGCATATCCTCCAAGGTTTGAATTGTTCTTTCGGCTTGGCCATCCGTTTGAGGGTGGAAGGCCGTGCTAAGCTTTACCTTTGTACCAAGACCCCTTTGGAATGACTTCCAAAAGTGAGAAGTGAATTGGGCACCACGATCCGAGATGATAGACAAAGGAATCCCATGCAACCTTACCAATTCATGAATGTACAACTTGGCATACTCTTCAGCCCCGTAAGTAGTTTTAACCGGTAGGAAATGAGCCGACTTTGTCATCCGATCAACCACCACCCAAACCGAATCAAAGCCTCTTCTAGCCTTGGGTAAGCCCACTACAAAATCCATGTTGATTTCTTCCCACTTCCAAGTAGGTATCTCAATGTCTTGAGTTAGGCCACCCGGCCTTTGATGTTCGGCCTTGACTTGTTGACAACTATGGCAACCCGAAACAAATTTTGCAATGTCCTTCTTCATACCGCCCCACCAATACACATCCCTCAAGTCTCTATACATCTTTGTTGACCCCGGATGAATAGAATAAAAAGAATTATGAGCCTCATCAAGGATTCTTTCCCTCACACCATCCACACAAGGAACACATAATCTACCTTGGTACCTAAGGGCACCATCTCCCCCTTGGGAGAAAACCTCCACCTTACCACTACTCACCGAAGCCTTTAATTCTACCAAAGAAGGATCAAGATCTTGCTTGACTATCACCTCATCAACCAAGGAAGACCTTGAACCATCAACAACAACTACTCCTCCACTATCCACCCCTTCTAACCTAACTCCCAATTTGGCCAACCGATGGACCTCCTTAGCCAACTCTTTACTACCTTCCTCCACATGAGCCAAGCTACCCATGGACACTCTACTCAATGCATCCGCCACCACATTAGCTTTCCCCGGATGATAGTGAACACTCATATCATAATCCTTAAGGAATTCTAACCACCTCCTTTGTCTCAAGTTAAGATCTTTTTGCGTGAACACATATTGGAGATTCTTATGGTCGGTGAAGATATCAACATGCACCCCATACAAATAATGACGCCAAATCTTTAAAGCAAAAACCACGGCGGCCAATTCAAGATCATGGGTTGGGTAATTTTTTTCATGAACCTTAAGTTGCCTAGAAGCATAGGCTATAACCTTACCACTTTGCATCAACACACAACCCAAACCAATACGGGAAGCATCACAATAAACAACAAAACCTTCTAACCCATCCGGAAGTGACAAAATAGGAGCGGACACAAGCCTTTCTTTCAAAGTTTGGAAGCTTTCCTCACACTCATCCGACCACACAAATTTAGCCTTCTTTTGAGTCAACTTAGTCATAGGAGAAGCAAGAGAAGAAAACCCTTCCACAAATCTCCTATAATAACCCGCTAAACCCAAGAAACTCCTTATATCCGACGGGGTCAAAGGTCTAGGCCAATTCCTAATAACATCGGTCTTCTTAGGATCCACCTTAATACCATCCCCCGACACCACATGGCCTAGGAAAGCAACTTCCTTCAACCAAAACTCACACTTTTCATATTTAGCGTACAACTTCTCTTCCCTCAATCTTTGGAGTACAACCCTCAAGTGACCCTTGTGCTCTTCCTCACCCCGAGAATAGATCAAGATGTCATCTATAAACACCACCACAAAAGAATCAAGGTAGGGTTTGAAAACCCTATTCATCAAATCCATAAAGAGAGCCGGAGCATTAGTCAACCCGAAAGACATCACCACAAACTCATAGTGCCCATACCTAGTACGAAAGGCCGTCTTGAGAATATCACACTCCCTCACCTTCACTTGATGATACCCTGACCGAAGATCAATCTTAGAGAAGTGACTAGCCCCATGCAATTGGTCAAATAAATCGTCAATCCTTGGAAGAGGATACCTATTCTTGACGGTGACCCTATTAAGTTGTCGATAATCAATACACATTCTAAGAGACCCATCTTTCTTCTTCACAAACAAAACCGGAGCACCCCAGGGAGAATGACTAGGTCTAATAAACCCCTTCTCTAACAAATCTTTTAATTGCTCTTTCAACTCTTTCAACTCCGCCGGGGCCATACGGTAAGGGGGGATAGAAATAGGTTGAGTATCGGGAAGGAGGTCTATACCAAGATCTATCTCCCTTTCGGGAGGGACACCGGGAAGGTCTTCTGGGAAGACATCTAGAAACTCATTAACAACCGGAATAGACTCAATAGGAGGGACTTTAGACTCCACATCATTGACTCTCACAATATGGTACAAGCACCCTTTGGAAATCAACCTATGGGCTTTAATGCAAGAAATGAATTTCCCCTTCACCACAACATCCCGGCTCTCCCACTCAAGGACGGGTTCATTAGGAAATCGGAACTTGACTTTACGAGTCCTACAATCAATAGAAGCATAATATGCATGCAACCAATCCATCCCAAGAATAACATCAAAATCCACCATGTTCAACTCAACAAGATCACAAGGCAACAACTTATTTAATATGCAAACCGGACAATTTCTATACACTTTTCTAGCAACAATAGAGACACCAATGGGAGTGGATACTTCATATGACTCATGCAACAATTCCGACTCGACATGAAATTTTCTAGCAACTAAGGGGGTAACAAAGGAAAGGGTGGCACCCGGATCAATCAAAGTATAAACATCAAGATCAAAGATTTGCAACATACCGGTCACCACATCCGGAGTCTCATTAACACCTTGTCTACCATGCAAAGCATAAAATCGATTGTCCCTTGGGGCACCACTTTGAGAAGCACCTCTACCCAAAGGAGTAGTGTTAGCACTTCGGACCTTGTTGCAGATCTTGGGACACTCAAACCTCTTATGACCCACTTCTCCACATTCAAAGCAAGCACCCGAACCCTTCATGCAAGGACCACCATGCTTCTTCCCACACCTAGGGCATACATCCATAGAACCCACTTCACCTCCCCCTTGAGGTGTAGGAACATTGATAGAAAATCCCCGGTTGACATGAGGGTTTCCTCGACCTTAATGAAATCTAGCACCCTTAGGGAACCTATTCTCCAATTGGGCCCTCTTGGCCTCGTGCCCCCTTCTCTTCCTCAATTTCTCCTCCTTCATTTGCTCGACATAAGTCATCAACCGAGACAAATCCATATCCCCAATGAGCATAGCGGACCGACACTCTCACTAACCAAGTTGGTTACTCCCATCACAAATTTGTTCATCCTCGACCTACAGTTGGCCACCAAGTGAGGTGCATACTTGGAGAGTTGGACAAATTTGAGGGCATACTTCCTCACACTCATAGCTCCTTGCTTCAAGTTCATGAACTCCACCAACTTTGCCTCCCTAAGCTCAAGAGGGAAGAACCTATAAAGGAAAGCAAGTTTAAACTCCTCCCACAACACCACATAGCCATTACCTTTCTCACCTTTCCATTGATCAAACCAAATTTGAGCAACCCCCTTGAGTTGGTAGGCCGCCAATTCCGCCTTCTCACAAGCACCAACATCCATAATGGTCAACATTTTGCATACCTCAGCGATGAACTCTTGCGGGTCCTCATCTAGCTTTGAACCATGAAAGACTGGAGGGTTCATCCTCATGAAATCTCTCACCCTTTCCCCCGGGGTGGTAGTTCGAGGAGCTTGGGCTCCTTGTTGCACTTGGTTAGCTACCACTTGTGCAAGCATGGTGAGTGCATCACGGAGCTCACCATTGGTGGGTGGCTCTTCCGGTGATCGGGCTCGTCTTCCCTTCATGTTGGGCATGATGATCTAGCAATCCAAAGAACAAGCGTTAGGGAAGAATCACCTTATCGCACTCTAAGCACGACATAGAACATGAAGAAGGGAAACCTTTCCTAAAACGTTTTGTAGCCTCCCATTCATAGTCGTGGCGCGCTTCAGAACCATGATTAGGACTCTACTCAACGCACTGTGTTGGACTCCAAGGATTTAACAACCTAGTGCTCTGATACCAAGTTTGTCACGACCCAAGCCTAGGGCCTAGACGTGACATGACGAATGACGAACTCGAAGGAACCCCAAACAAGCCTCTCAAACTTGTCATCACACTTCATCGGTCGCGGAAGCACATTCCACATTAATTAACGGGAAATAGGGACTAAGGGCAAACCATTTCAAAATGACATCATAGAACAAGAGTCAAGCTCATTTACAAAAAATTCTTGTCCAACGCACACCTCTACATACATAGATAGGACGGGGGCCATGACATACTACCGGCTCCCCTCATAGTCAAAATACAATTGCAAGCTAAAGTCTCAAAACATAGGAGTAGCAAACATAACATAGCCCTCGAATCATTGAGGACTCACCAACAAACTCGGATAAGCACCGTACTAACCACGTGAATGGAGAGAAAGATCAAGAGTAGCTCCGGTCCCTACATGGTGACATCATGTAGGCAAAATATGCGTTAGTACTTGGAATCCACTAAGTATGCGGGGTGGAACACAACAATAGACAGGGACACAATCGAAATACAAGAAATAGTTTCATAGGCATTATGAATAACAATATGAGGATGCATGATCAAAGTGAAGTCAAAACATGTTTAAGTAAATCTATACTAATAGTAGATATCATATGTGTATGCATGATCCAACCAATCTGTAACCCCAACTTAGGATGGGAGATATCGTTCACACCCGGACACCCTGGTGGCAAGGTATAAACCCCTCACATGGTTGATGTTGGTCACACCCCAAGCATCCTAGGTGGTGAGATATAAACCTCTCACATGGTTGATGTTGGTCACACCCCAAGCATCCTAGGTGGTGAGATATAAACCTCTCACATGGTTGTCCGGTTCTTTTCCCCCGGACCGGGCATGGTCATGCAACACTTTATATAGGAAATTCCCATTAGGCTCTAATGCAATCTCACGTATGGAATGAACATATACACAAGCTTAGTTTGTCATCAACACATCTCTGGATTGCCATACATCTCATAACTCAAGCTTTAAAGCATCGATTCATCAATTCTCCATAGTTGGACATTTTGTCAAACACCTTGAAGGCATGTAATGGAATCAAAGAGCATGGAAAATAGGGTAGTAATTATGCAGCCAAACCAGTGAACAACCTACAACAACACCTTTTAACACCCACAATACCACATGAAAATCTCCACATCCATTCCAAATTTAGATTCAAGTTCTAGAGTCACAACATGCTCAAAACAATCACTTTTCATGTTTAAAATTCAATGTGCAGGAAATTATTACAAAGAACAAGACTAATTTATGAATCTTAACTTAAACCATGAATTAGTGAGTAGAATAGAGTCTAGGCACTATGGGTGGAAGGACCCATGAGTTCAACACCACATACCTTGAGTTCTTATGAAGGTCTTGAGAGTGTCTTCAATGGAAGCTTTGAATTTGCAGCAAGTGTCTCTTCAATCTTGAGGAAGGTTTTGGATTAGGGTTCTTGAGAGAATCTTGAGAGAAAATGTGTCTAAGTATGGGAGAGGTGTTTTGGGAAATGTTTTAGAGATGGGAATTGAACTAATGGTATATAGGAAATAACATATGCCCTTTGGAAAAAATGGTCCAGCACTTAGAAAAAAAATGAGGCGGGTGAACAGTAAAAACGCTCACTGGAAATTGCATTTCCTGCCGGACAGATTTTACGAAAATGGGCATAACTTCTTCGTCCGTACTCTGAATGAGGTTAAACGAAGTGAGTTAGGTAGATAACTCAAAGGGCTTTCCATGGATATGTTGTGAGCCACCCAAATATTTGTGTGCTAGGAGATATGACCCTCCAAAGTAGACCCTCGAAAAAGGCTTCACTTGGAAATTTTGGATTTTGATACGGTTGCTCTAAAATTTGGATTAGACCCATTTCCCACTCAATTTGACCCCCTAAACAAGAATATGAAGTCGGATTTTTGAAAAACGAAACAAATTTTTTTATATAGCTAAACCAGTTTCCGGTAACTTCCAAAGCACATTTTTAAGAACTTTTTGGGTAATTTCAGAAGAGCCGCCCTTATCTCCACATTAGACATAGCCCCTTCATCAATAGGAGCTTGAGGGTTTTGAAGAACATGAGGGGGGACCCCGTTATTCATATTTTCCTCTTCGGCCCTACTAGCATTAGTCCTTCTTGTATTCATACCTACAAGCACAAGAAAAGGATTAGGAGGAAAGACTTAATAGAACTAAGATTCTTGAGGCACAACCAATAAGTAATCAAGAAGTGAAAATTCCTACGCATCTTATAGCCTCTCATTCATAATTTTGGCACGCTTCACACATATAAACAACACTCCACTCGATGTTGTTTCATGAGGCATCAACCCTAATATTATCCAATTAACCTTATGCTCTGATACCAAGTTTTTAACGCCCCGAGAGCACCCCCTAGTCGTAACACGACGTACTTGACCCCGAAGGGGTCTTATACAAGCCCTTATAAAATTCGCCATCGCATATACACATTGAATAAGGCGGAATTTATAAACTTTTCAACATCAATGTCAAAGTGCCTCATAATAGAAAGTAGAATGTCTAGAAATCATCGTCTCCATGTGTCACGACCCAAGCCTAGGGCCTAGACGTGACATGGCGAATGAGGAACCCGAAGGAACCCCAAACAAGCCTCTCAAACTTGTCATCACACTTCATCGGTCGCGGAAGTACAATCAACATTAATTAGCGGGAAATAGGGACTAAGGGCAAACCATTTCAAAATGACATCATAGAACAAGAGTCAAGCTCATTTACAAAATACTTGTCCAACGTACACCTCTACATACATAGATATGACGGGGGCCATGACATACTACCGGCTCCCCTCATAGTCAGAATACAATTGCAAGCAAAAGTCTCAAAACACAGGAGTAGGAAACATAACATAGCCCTCGAATCTTTGAGGACTCACCAACAAACTCGGATAAGCACCGTACTAGCCACGTGAATGGAGAGAATGATCAAAAGTAGCTCCGGTCCCTACATGGTGACATCATGTAGGCAAAATATGCGTTAGTACTTGGAATGTACTAAGTATGCGGGGTGCAACACAACAATAGACAAGGACACAATCGAAATACAAGAAATAGTTTCATAGGCATTATGAATAACAATATGAGGATGCATGATCTAAGTGAAGTCAAAATGTGTTTAAGTAAATCTATACTAATAGTAGATATCATATGTGTATGCATGATCCAACCAATCTATAACCCCAACTTAGGATGGGAGATGTCGTTCACACCCGGACACCCTGGTGGCATGGTATAAACCCCTCGCATGGTTGATGTTGGTCACACCCCAAGCATCCTAGGTGGTAATGCAATCTCACGTATGGAATGAACATATACACAAGCTTAGTTTGTCATCAACACATCTCTGGATCGCTATACATCTTATAACTCAAGCTTTAAAGCATCGATTCATCAATTCTCCATAGTTGGACATTTTTTCAAACACCTTGAAGGCATGTAATGGAATCAAAGAGCATAGAAAATAGGGTAGTAATTATGCAGCCAAATCAGTGAACAACCTACAACAACACATTTTATCACCCACAATACCACATGAAAATCTTCACATCCATTCCAAATTTAGATTCAAGCTCTAGAGTCAAAACATGCTCAAAACAATCACTTTTCATGTTTAAAATTCAATGTGCAGGAAATTATTACAAAGAACAAGACTAATTTATGAATCTTAACTTAAACCATGAATTAGTGAGTAGAATAGAGTCTAGGCACTATGGGTGGAAGGACCCATGAGTTCAACACCACATACCTTGAGTTCTTATGAAGGTCTTGAGAGTGTCTTCAATGGAAGCTTGGAACTTGGAGCAAGAGTCTCTTCAATCTTGAGGAAGGTTTTGGATTAGGGTTCTTGAGAGAACTTGAGAGAAAATGTGTCTAAGTATGGGAGAGGTGTTTTGGGAAATGTTTTAGAGATGGGAATTGAACTAATGGTATATAGGAAATAACATATGCCCTTTGGAAAAATGGTCCAACACTTAGAAAAAAAATGGAGGCGGGTGAACAGTAAAAACGCTCACTGGAAATTGCATTTCCTGCCGGACAGATTTTACGAAAATGGGCATAACTTCTTCGTCCGAACTCCGAATGAGGTGAAACGAAGTGCGTTAGGTAGCTAACTCAAAGGGCTTTCCATGGATATGTTATGGGCCACCCAATTATTTGTGTGATAGGAGATATGACCCTCCAAAGTAGACCCTCGAAAAAGGCTTCACCTGGAAATTTCAGATTTTGATACGGTTGCTCTAAAATTTGGGTTAGACCCATTTCCCGCTCAATTTGACCCCCTAAACAAGAATATGAAGTTGGATTTTTGAAAAACGAAACGGATTTTTTTTATATAGCTAAACATGTTTCCGGTAACTTCCGAAACACATTTTTAAGAACCTTTTGGGTCATTTCACCATGTCACCATCTAAGTACACATAAGAATCTCAAATAGGGACCATAGCCCTTTACAATAGAATTGTCTCAAACTGAAAAGTACATAAGTTGTCTAATAGTTTATTATAATATAAGGAATATAAGTGTCATAATGTGTGTCCTCGAAACTTGAGGACATATTAAAAATTCTTCGAGAAGTCTAAATCAAAGCTTGAGTCTCTTAGTAGCACAATCACTTCCCGGAACCTACACTTAGTAGAAAAAGGAAGAAATATGGTTTAGCACAATCAATTCTACTAACTATGGAAGCAATACAGTTAAAACCATTTAAATAATGCAAAAAGGTACCTTTAGTTGAAAACATGCTATTTCAAGTTAGAAGCCATAATGCATATTCAAGGAACATTTAGCCAATCCACATTACAAGGTAAAGAGAAATTTATGATCATAACAAGAGCCATAACCTACACCTTACATATTTTAGTTCCATTTACAATATACCATCATAGGAAAACACCCATGACCTCCCCCCCCTTTCAAGTTCACTTGTGCAACGTACATATGAAGTCTCATACCCCATATATACTAAGTAAAGGCATAAAGAAGACACAACTGTAGTCACATACATAATCAACATCATAATAGGTGACACCAACTTTAACATAATTCGTACCTAACCATTTATAAAGGACTCACACAAGAACTCCTCAAAGAAACAACTTGTACAATGCATAGGTAAAGTACCATACCCTCACCTACACTAAGTAGTATCCCTCAAGTAGTCATAATTAGAGTTCATAAGTCCTATTCATACAATAGATCAAATTCTTAAAACATAGGGATATTAGCAATAAGTGACATAGACCATGTGAGCTTCATGGAATCTAGTGTTCTACTCCCACACCGAAAAGAGAGTGTTCCACTTGCCAAGGTAGAACTAACATAATAGCATCTAGGTATCCACTAGCTAATACCTATGTGGGTAAACATAGTTATGGAACAAGGAAATTGCTACTAGAAACCCGGACTTGCTCAACGCAAAAGGATCCCATCTCATGAGACAACATATATATATATTGGGAACCCAGACTTGCAAAACGTATAATGAACCCATATGGGATGTTGGAATAGCTAAAAGTAAAAGCTTCAATCTCATATTCATTTTCATTGGATATAAAGCACAATTCCCTTTTTAAAGTAGTATTACTCCTTTACTTACACATTAACTCAATAAGGAGTACATTAGGGATTCAACCCATCATTCATCATGTAACTCAAAAGTTTTAAGATGAGTATAACCTTTCATCGTAGAACCATCAACATACAATAATGTTCTTTCATAATATAGTCATATAGTATTCATGAGATTTACCTTCTATTCATCGTACCAACACTATCATAATCATCACTTAACATTCATGTTTGTATCATAACATACTTGTCAACACTTGGGGTTGTAGGGAAGAGGAACCATAACTCACTCACTACAATTCATAATCAAGTAGCACCTCCACCATAAGTGGATCAACAATTCAATATATAAACATTCACCAATTTGAAAATCTTCATTCATAAATTTTAAGGATCACATCAAGATTCAACCCTAATTCATTGGTAATCATTCACCATATAGAGCAACATCATAATACAATAACGAATTCCACAACTGACATATTAGACTCACCTTCTTCATTCACCATTAAAGTCATAATAGTGTTTAAAGTGAGAAAGAAGGGGAATTGATGGGTCTTGAGGGGATTTGTTCAAAAACCAACAACACTACATTAATTCATCCACAAACCATAGTATACAACCATAATTAATCATTGTAAACCAAAGAAAACATATTTGTACAGTGAACCACGAAATTGAGAGAAACATAGAATTTTGGGGAACCTTAAAATCATATTTTTGAGAGAGCCTCTTGGGGAAAAGATCCCAACAGTGAAAACCAACCATACCTTAGTTGACTCCTTGAGAATCAATGGAGAAACTCCAGGCAATTTGGGAAGAAACCTTGAAACCCTAGCTCCAATGTAATATTCTTCTTCTAGAGTCTTTAGAGAAAAAGAGTTTAGAGTGAAGTGGGTTTTGATTTTATGATATGGAGTTATAAGGTAGAAGACTTGGTTATTACCTAATAATACCCTAAAGTACCTAATATAACTATTTATAATGATTTTTAACCCTTCAACATTTAATTAGTAAATTACTAAACTATCCCCACTTAAACCATGTGAAGGCGGTGAGCTCCTGTACCATCCACAAGTCCCCGCCCAGGGGGCATGGGTTGAACCATGGGTCGTGCTGGCCATTCATGGTTTGGTACTGAGAAGGTGCAGACAATGGTCTTGGTGAGTAGAATAAGTCTCAACTCACAAGACCCTTCCACGGAGCGTGAGTCGATCTATGGACCGTACTGCGTGCTCGTTGTTTGGGACTGAGAGGGTGCATAGAAGGGTCTTGGTGAGGAGACTAAGTCTCAACTCACGAGACCCTTCCAAGGAGCGTGAGTCGATTTACGGATCGTACTGCATGCTCGTGGTTTGGGACCGAAGCGGTTGATTTGGAGGCCACTTGGAGGATTCTAAGTGTGGACACACGAATCCCTTCCATGGGGCGTGAGTCAATTTATGACTCGTGAATCCAACCTATTTTGGATAGCTTCTACTTTCTTTTTGGTTCCAAGTTTGGGTCCTCCTCAAGGACCCCTTTAGTGATCCTTGTGGAGTCGTACCCGGACATTTGGACCCTAAACATGAAATCATACCTTTTAAACCCTTTTATTCAAACTTTATTCCACCTACGACACTCTAAATTCAATTCACAAGACCTAGCTCCTCACTAGTTCAATGCACTAGTTTCCGGACGTCATGGTTGTTCCTTGACATTTATGCACTAACATTTTCTTACAAATTTAGTTACATTAAATTTTGTCTTGAAAAATCATTTCTACTCTCATTAAGTCATTAATAATCATTTAGGCTCTATCTTAAGTCGTTAGATTTCCAGAATGTTACAAAAGGATTCCGAGGGTGGTCGATATGAGTATATGCTTTCTCGTATTCTCAACATGGTTTAGGGGTCGAACAAGATTTTGAAAGAGATGAAGAAAGATGTGTCGACCCTTAGCCAGATGGTTTCCTCACATTCAGTCTCGATCAAACAGTTGGAGACCCAAATGAGTCATATCTCATCTCATTTAAACCTGAGAAAATAGGTGGGGGTTACTACTGATACTATTGCAAACCTCAAGAATGAAGTTTTAAGTGAGCGCTTGCGTCGTGCCACGATGTTAACTAGGTGCTTCTTGGGTGGAAACCCAAGTTTTATTAGTTTTTTTTTTTTGAAATAATGGTGTGTTGTTTGTGCAGGTTAAAGTGTGAAATGTATTTGAAAGGTGCAGATTGGCGAGCAAAAACTCCAATCAGTGACTCATACCGAAGAGGTCGGTGAGCCCGACCTGTACCGCCATTTGACTAAAGAAATTCTAAGGTTGGAGTCTGTAAAACTCGGTGAGCCCAAAAGCAGATTAGTGAATCACCGAATGGATCTATGGTTCCGAATCCGCAAGGGGTTTTAACTCCCAAGTTGTCTGAGCCAGAGGATGACCAACCATTACAGTCCTAGAGAGAAGAGATATGTGCTAGATCTCATCCTAACTCGGCTAGACTCCCAGTAGCCTCCTTTCTGGCAGATACAGTGCCAGTTTCGGCAGATACAGTGCCAATTCCGGCACCTCTTGTTGTTCCAGTGCCACCAGTTGTTCCTTCTCCTCGGCTACTTAACAGATGGAAAGGCGATGGGTTACGGACTATCCTTGAGGATAAGATACTATCCACAGAGGTTTTAGTGGACAAATACTCCGCAGTGAGGGACACCCTCCACATCCACCAGTTCGAGCAATTCACCAGGCCCCGAGGCTACTACATTCCTGTGTGGGTCTGAAAGTATTATAAAACATATAAAGAGCTGGTGCCAAAGGGGAAGAAGAGGTCCAGTGCTTTCAGACCGGTAAAGTTATTCATGGTTCAGGGGGAAGGAAGTCAGGTGCACTAGCGACCACATTAATACTATACTTGGCAGAGCTCTAGGTGCTACACTGGCATATAAGGGCTTGCCTATTTCTAAGTCCTTGAATGACTTAAAGGGTTAACTTGCACCATTAATTTCAAATACCACTCCGAGGTGGATCGTGGCAAGAGACCCCATTGAGATGAGGGACCTAAATATTGCTACTCATTTCTGGTTTGACATTAATAGCAGCACCATCTTGTGGTCCTAGAACAAGTCCAACCTCCGCATACCTTAGGCGTCCTAACTTAGGATAATAATACCTAGGAAGATCATTGACATGGGGCTCATTATATGGTAAGAGATGGCCATGAGGGCCACGTAGAGCCAGACCTCCCTACCATTCCCGGTACTGATTATAGAGTCATGTCAGCGTGCTGGTGTTCCTCGTGATGAATCGAGAGACTTTAAGGTCACACCTACATCATTCACTGATATTCGGTGTATAGAGGCCGAGTACAGTTGGGAGGAGGCATAGAAGAGGAGAGCAACTACAGTGGACACATCCCCGGAGATTAGCATTCAGACGATTCATGTAGAGGCATCCTTGCCTACTCTGGCCTTCGGTCCTTCAGGTACATCTACTTCCCCTTCTTCCTCCTAGACTCCTGGCACTTCTACTGCAGCCCAGCCCGCCAAAATTATTCTGGCTATAATCCTGAAGATGGGGCACCTGGCCCATTCGGCTGATGTGAGGGCTACCCAGCTAGAGGTTGCAGTCCCATGGATGATTGAGAATGCCATCCTTGCTACACTGGCCCCCTCTGGACTTTTGTTAATGATTTAACTGCGAGAGTCGCGGCTTGTGAGAGTAGACAGAGGGAGTCTTCTAAGCAAAGGACTTTAGAAGCCGAGATTGTAGATCTTAGGAAGGACTGGACTACTTGAAGTCCACAGACTTCACTTCACTATTGTAAGCAACATATGAGATAGATGCCCCAACAACTTCTGAGATTACTCTGGCCACCACCAAAGAGGTACATCAGGATGATATGGCAGATCATGAGTCGGAGGTAGAAACCAATGAGGAGCAGATAGATGTTCAAGATGCTGAGGTTTATGATTATTTGGTTGACCTTGAGGATGCGATGTTCGAGATTGCGCGCCAAACATCTTCGGGAGACACCACCATGTGTGGGTCTAGTGGAGCCGGTACTTCTGAGATGACTCCGGGCACTGATACCCAAGATGAGAGTGTTGCACCAACTACTAATGCCCCGACAGATGGAGAGACTGTGTAGACATGATCTCTCTTTACTTACCTCTCTGTCATTTTTATTGATTTTTTTATATTTAATGTATTTGAGGAAAAAATGTTTTTGCTTTGTTGGGGTGAGGTACTTCCAAACCTACCTCTGTTTTGATGATATTCTTTATATATGTATTGTGTTTTGACACTGTTTTTGTGGATGATTGAGCTTGTAGCTCCTCGCTTTAATTGTAAATGGTTTTTGACCCTTTTTAATAAATTTGTGCCATCTATTGAATGTGTTTGAATGTCATTGTTCTTTTGCAAAATTTTAGTATCGGTCTTGATCAATACCGATTACCTAAATAATGCTCATAATCTAACAAAAATGAATGTCCGGCTATGATGAGGCCAAATGAAGTTGCATAGGCAATATGTGAACTTTTTTCATCTTGTTGTGACTAGCCTATTATCAAATTAAGTCTCTTTTGATGAACATTGCACACTTGCAAAAGTGTGGAGTCTTGTATGACTTTGGTGTCAATGCCTTGTGTGATGAGCTTACTATGAACCATGTGTGATGACACCTATAATTTACCCCGTTGGTCCCGTTGAGCAAGTGAAGTGAGCTTTTTAAATGATCTTAGGCAACAATTTTAAAGAGTGAAACAATTTGACTTTATATGACTTTTGTGGCCTACCTTGTGAGTGTGTGAACTTCGCTTGAACACCTTTTGAGCATTAGCATTTCCTTGGATGAAACTTGATGAAATTGTGACCTTTCTTTATCCCTTTACCAATAATCCTCATGACTTGTGGTTTGTTTGAATAGCCAACTTAGGCCAAAACCCTAAGTTGGGGATGTGGTGAAAAGAGAAGGTGAATCAAGAAGTACAAAGAAGTCCCTTTTGACCCGTAGTTTTGAGAAATATGGAACCCCTACATATAAAAAATAATGAAAAAAAAATAATGAAAAAGTTTGAAATAAAGTTGTGAAAGTGTAAAAGAAGCGGGGTGTCTGGTATTCCATGGAAAGTGAATAATGGGGTGACTTTTGACCATGAATGAGACTGTTAAAGAAAAGAAAAGAAAGTGTTATTCATACCACATTTCATGAGGATAGTAGCCACTGATCCTAAATGACCATACATTTCACTGAACCCCGTTACAAGCCTTGGAAAGACCTTTTTGATCTTAAGTGAGCCGAAGCAAGTCTTGGTTGGAAAATAAGGGCAAACATATGGGTGAATTCATGCATGTATTCATCTTTGTGAGTATGATAGTTGTTTGTGATTCCAGTACTATTAAGTGTTGAACCATTCTTTGTGAATTTGGAATCATTCTTTGTGTGAGGGTATTTGAGTACCTTTGTTGAGCTTGAACTTGCATTTGAAGCAAGTATTGTGAGCTTGAGAATCTTTGGTAATGGTTAGTAACAACTTGAATCTTTGAGTGCAAAATTGATCCTTGCATGTGTAAGTTGAGTCTTTTTGTGTGCATTCATGATTGAATCTTGTGTAGCACTGTTTGAGACATCCTTTATGAACTGCTGAACTTGAGTTTATTTGAAGACAGGCAAAAGTTTAAGTTTGGGGTGTTTATGAGTCCACAAATTGGACTCATTTAGGGCTTTATTTGGATAGATTTAGTTTCCTCAAATCCCTCTTTTGTGCCAATAACTGACGTAAAATCCTTGATTTCCATGTATTTGGATTAAAGAACAAAGCATGGACACCAATTTGCAAAAAGGAATGAAGCGAGCTGAAAGAAGGAAGAAATGAAGGCCTGGTGATCGCCAAGTCCCTTTGGAGAATCGCCGAATGGCCACCATCTCGCCTAATGTTCCCGTGTGCCAAGTCCCGAAGGAGAAAATCAATTTGGCGAGAGAAAGGAGTAGTCAGGGTGTCGTCGAGTGGTTCTGCGATGAAGTATTGGATCGCCCAAAGTTATAGAACTTGAGGATATTGAAGGCCAAAGCAAAAAAGCGATAGAACTGACCAAAGGGCGGATCACTGATGCGTATCCTGACCAACGACACTAACCTACGGTATGAGTGTTTATGATCGTCGATAATATAGTAACCCAAGTAAAGGTTGGGGTCATGTACCAAGGGAGTGGTGTTGAGAATTGATAGAAAAATAAAATTTAGCTCTAACTACTTGTAACTAAAGAGATTTACGAACAAAAACATAATAAATTAAAGGGGGTGATACAAAAGTGTCAAATATCAAATGGGGGTTTTGTCACAAGTAGTTAAAACAACAAAAATGACAAGAAAATCAAGTATGGGGAGAGGTTCTTGGGGTGTGACCACATTACAAGTTGAGATAAATCATTGGGTACATGATTTCGATAGTAAATTTTCAAGATAATAGTGACAAGGTTAAGCTTTAGATGGAAATAACTTCCCTCTCGGGCAACTTACCCCGTTTCAAACGCGTTTCTCTCGGACACCCATTTGCCGCTTGAAGACCAGCCAACGCCTTAGCCCACTCACTCTCTCAAGCTGAGTATTAGGATATGGGACTAGGGCTCACCCTCTCGGGCTGAACCTCATGTCGACCCACACCTTAGACCATAAGTCTAGTGGTCTTGGTTTCAAGACCTCCCACTTGGGCAAGCCGAAAACACATGGGTGGTTTTGTATTTGCAACTACAAACCCATTAAATTAAACCAAATCCACTTTGTGAAATGACCATTAAAATACATCTAACCTATAAACAAGCAAGACCCAACAACAATATCAACATATATTTGCTAAATCACACCCCAAGAATGAGGTTTTTAGCCAGACATCAAGAAATCACAAAATACACCTAAAATGATACTAGAATCAAATGGGTATAAGGAAATGCACCTTGATTTATGCAAAGGAAGAAGAATGGAGAGGACCCACTACCAACTTGGAGAAGATGAAATCCTTCTTTCTTCAAGTTTCCCACAAAACCCTCACCAAACTTGGGAGAAAAATATCCCAAAAACTATTATTCTATTCTGAAAATTAAAATAATAATTTGACTCTCTAGAATTAATAAAGAGTTTAGTATTTGTAGATTTCATAAATTAGTGCTAGATATGTTCTCTTGACTTACTACATAATACTCTTCTTTTTGTCGTTGAAACCAATTTCTCATTGTTGGTATTTCAAATATTTTTTCTACGCTTAAGTCTAATTATTTTCCTTTTATTTGTTCAAATATGCTATTATCAAATATTATTTTTTGTTCTAAAGATTCTTCATCTTGATGATTTTCTTTAGTTATTATTTGTATGTTTGTTTCAGTCATTTATATAGTATTCATTATCTGATTTTGTTACTGAATTATTTTCTATTTCATTTTCCGACAATTCATATATACTATCATTGCTTTCTAATTCATAATCTATGTATTCTATCTGCGTATATTTTTCATCGTCTATTATTATTTCTGATATTTGTTTTTTCTTTGGATTTTTAGGTAATTTACAATCTCTAGCTATATGTCCTAATTTTCCACAATTATAACAAGTACATTCCGTTAGTTTTCTTTTTGGTCTATATGGTCTTTTGGTTTTGTAGTTTTTTACATAGTATCTTCTTCATGGTTTTTTATATTTATATTTCGATCTATATTTTTTGTTATATCTCTTTTTATAGTATTTGTCCGTACAACCAAATTGGGGTGCCGTTTTATTTTTGCAACATGTAAGTTTTTTATTAGTATTTTTTCCATTTTTATTTCTTCTTTATTTTTTTCACATAGTTCTATAATCCATCGTTGTAAGAATTTGATTCTAGCTCCTAAGGTATTTGTTAATCTTGCTTCATTCCAACTTTTTATTACTTTTGAATTAACTGGTTCTTGTAATTTTGTAAAAAATATAATTTTCTTATTTCCTTACGTTCTTCTGTGTTATATGTTCTTTTATAATAATATTCTCTAAATGCACATGCATATTCATCTATATAACATATATTGCTAATTTTGTCATTAGATTTCGGTTTATGATTTTTTCTCTATTTTGTTCTTCTACTTCTATTGTCATACTATTAAATTCATTTCTTATAGCTATTTTGTATTTGTGTAATATTTCCATAGTTGTAGTAGCTAATTCACCATTAGATTTTTTATTACTTCTTAGTGTTTTTAAACTTTCATCTAATAAATTTTGTAGCCATAATTTTACTGTTCCTATAAGTGTTCTTTCTATATATCCTGGTGTTTTTGTCATTCCTATTTTGTTATCTATTAATTGTTTTGGTATATATCCCATCCATAATTAGATTGTTTTATTTATATCTGCTACACAGTCTAAATTTAAAAAATCATGTTGTTCAGTTATTGCTTTAGGTGTCCATTTTTATTTAATCTTTTATCACATATAGTTTTTTCTTTATCATATTGTCCATAGTTTGCATTATAATATTTTAAATTTTTGATGTACTAGGTTTTTCATCCATGTCTACGTCTCCTGTATTTACTTCTATATTCTTTGTATTATCTATGTTTGCTAAAAGTTCCGTATATGTTTCGCCTGTTTCCGAATATTGCTCATCTAGATCATTGTTATTAATTTCCTCAATTCTTATTTCGGGTAGATTATTTTGGTTATTTTCTTCTTTTTCTTCTAATTCATCTTCTAATTGCAATTTTTCTTTAAGTTTATTTATCTCATTTGCCAATTATGTTTTTTGTTCTTTTTCTTTTTTTTTTCATTTGATACATCTCTTTTAACATTACCAATTCTTTTTCTAGTTCTATTATTTTAGTATTTTTTGTTTCTTCTAATTGTTGTACTTCCTTTTTTCTTATTGTTTTATTTTTTCAATTTCCGTTTTTCTATCTATCTCTTCATTTTCTTTTGTTATTCTTATCATAGAAGTTAAACTATCTTCTAGTTTTACTGTTTTTTTTTCTAACATTACACTTATATTGTCATCTAATTTCTTATATCTTCTTCCTAGATTAGAAAATATTATTTTTATTTTTAATCTGTCATAGTTTTCATATGTTTTTTCATCTATTGCGTATTCTTCTTTATTCATTTATAATTTGTGTTGTAGTTTATATTCTAAGATTTCTATTTGTATTTGTAGATATAAAATAGTTTTTTCTCTGTGATACTATAGTTTTTTTACAAATACTTGCAAATATATTACTGTTAAGTCTATTTTGCCTATGTGTTAATTCTTGTCTTTTCGCTATAATTATTTCAGTAAGTTTTTGTCTATATTCGTTATTCTCGTTATTCATTGTATTTTTAAATATTGAATATATTTATATTCTGTTTTAGTTATATTATCTATTAATTGATCTAATTTGTCGTTATCAGTTTTTGTGATATTGAGTTATTTATATTTCAGATATAATTTATTTAATTTTCTTCTTATTTTTCTTAACTTTCTACTAGTATGTTTCTTCCTATGTTTCTTATCATCCATAGCTCTGAAATGCACAAAAATGCACTACCATGACTTTCTTACACATTACTATTATCCCTCGCCTACCAAGGAGATAAATCAATTGATAGTTAAGAAAATATTTATGGAATAAAAGTACCTTTATATTTATAAAGAATAGGAATTTACCATAACTTCACCAACTTTATCATTTATTGGTTGATTGTTCTTTGTCGTATGTGCTTTTAAATACACTAATCAACCTTACTTATGTTAGACATTTGAATTATGTCACACAAATATCAATATATATATATATATATATGTTTCGATTTATTAAAGAACTAAGTTGGTCAAAAACGGTTTCTCCAATAAGCAATATAGCAAATGGGGTGAGTAGATGGATACACTTTCATAGTTATACTTTCTTTGTTTGTCATAATAAAAAAAGGGGTTTTAAATTGAACATGTTGCATATTTGGAAAATGAGTGTAAAACCTTATGGAAAAATAAATTAAGGTTCGGCATGACTTAATTTGCTACTATATAAAAGAATCACATTGTTCTTTCTTTCATAATTTAAGTTGTATTATTGTTAGTATTGAGTTGTAATAATTTTATTTCTAATTACAAATATGTGATTAAAATCAACTAAATATTTAAAACAACTACTTTAAACTAAGTTAAGAAAAAAGTGTATCGCAAATTATCATAATTTGTAAGCAATATATGTAATTTATTTTAATGAAAGAGAGAACCCTCTTACCATGAATCGACAAACAATTCTTCTTGCACTCATCATGACTTAGTATGCTTCCGCAACACCTTCTAATTTCTACGAAGTGTATGAAATTATATATCAACAAGAAATTTAAATTTAGAAAACCAATAATAGTAAAAATAACTAATGAGATGGTGGACAAATACATATTAATATGTCAAAAGTAAATGATGCAACACTATCTAGGCAACTAATTAAGTTTCATCTTGATTGTCCATCTCCCTTTTGCAAAGTCACTAAACCACCTTTGTCTTTTCAATAATACAGATATTATATTCTTGATATGTCATACAAAGCTAAGAAGTGTGAAGGGGGTTGGGGGGAATTGAAATTTTACATAGATAATATATTGAATCTTGATATCTAGTATAAAGCTATAAAACACACAAATAATAATAAGTAGACAAATATCTTTATCGATAGCACCAAGTAAACCTTCTTTGGATAAACGATTCTTTGTTTATTTAACATTAACGCCAAGTCTAGTATGTCATATACTTGCATGTACAATTGATGCAAACAACCACAAATAAATATATTATTGGAGTTGTAAATAATATTTCAATATATTAAAATAATCATAGGAATAACCAATACCATATCGTGTATTTGCCGAAATATAAACAAGATACATTTTGAGGCATCATGGGCACATCTAAAGCCTTAAGAGCCGTTTGCATCTAGGCCACATCTAAAGCCATGTCGGTAACTTTGTTACTTCACATTGACTCATTTATTGAGTCCAACATGATCCATACACTTTTTACTAGATTTTAAGCACTTTATGGCAGTCATTGCAGTCTGAAGAAGCCTTTATGGAGCAGCCACCTAATTTTGTTGCTAATGGGGAGTTTAGTAGCCTTTTATGTCGATTGTGTAAGTCACTCCATGGTCTGAAACAGTTTATGCAAGCTTGGTTAAGGAAGTTCAACACAGTAATTTTATCGTTCTGTGTTTTATTGGCATTATGCATCAAATTTAGAAATTCATGAGAAGACCAAGCATATTGAGATTGACTGATATTATACATCAAATTCATTATTTCATGAGAAAACTAAGCACATTGAGATTGAAGGTCAATTTTGTGAAGTCGAGTGATGAACTTACAGATATATCACCAAGCTCATGTCCTCGTATTAATTTTTGTAACAAGCTAGATACGTATGATTTATACGCACTAGCTTAAAGGGGAGTGTTAGAATAGTAATAGGTATATACAATCCTAGTTATTTTAAGAATAGGAGTAGAAATAGTACATAGTATCCTACTTAGAAAAGGATTGTATTGTAGTATCCTAGTTGGAAAAGGTGTCTATTGTAGTATCTATAAATAAGATCTCTCTGGAATAATGTAGAGACAGCAATTCAGGAATATTCTTTTTGTATATTTCTCACAAGAGCCAAGATCAAGGCGATGACAGTGGGAGGAGACTCAAAGCACTTCCGATCATGATGGGATGCCACTAGGGATCATCTTTTTGCATTGGTTGTGAATGAATTAACGCGACATATCCAAGGTGAGGTTTCATGGTCTGTGTTATTTTTAAATGATATAGTACTAATTGATGATACTCACCGCGAAGTTAAAGATAGGATGGAGATTGGAGATGGACTCTAAAGTATAAAGGGCTTAGGTATAGCAAGACTAAGACTAGATACTTCAGACTGTAAGTTCAGTGACGCTACACATAAGGGTGTGGAAGTGAAGCTTGATGCTCATGTCATCCCAAGAGAGGATGTTTACAAAAGTTATCGAGTCTAATATTTAAAAAGGTTAACATAATCAATTAATAAACAGTAATATTAAATTCCTTGAATTTAATATTAGCAATATAAGTTTTTGGGATGGAAGAGCAAACCTTTCATAAAGATATCGGGAGCATCAGGATATCTCCACCTCTGATTTATCTTTAAAAAAACAAAAATACATCAGAGAGGAGGAAACAAATAGAAGAAAATGAAGAAACAAAGGAGAAGGAGCTTACAAAGGATGTCTTCTAAAACATTCAAGACTTCGTACATCTGTGAAAACCATTTACGAATCCACCGCATCCACCAATAAAGACCTCTACAAAATACAAAAGAAGGTCAAATAATGATAGAATTTGAAGAAAGAAAGGATGTAAAGGGAGGTAGCTAATTAATTATGTAAGGGGAGAAAGAAGAGAAGAGATAACGGAGGTAGGTGTCAGTCACCCATAACCAAAAGAAACGAAAAACCATTGTAGTGTTAGCTTCTTGAGATACCGGAGGAGACAAGGAACACAGAAAGTCTGAGAAGAGAGTAAGATGATAAGAAAGAAACCCTACATTGTAAGTCTTTTATAAAGCCCTAACTGATTCTCTTAATGGACTAGGCATGGAGATTTTTTTTTTACTTTTAGTTTATTTCAGTTGGGATTTTCGGTCCGATTTTGTACATACATTTTTTTAATAAAGGGGCTTTAAGCTCTATAAAGTTTTATTTTAAAAATATAAAAATGTAAATTAAATTTCATAACAAATATAGAACTTTTCAATAAGAGTAGTGTCGTATTAAACCAATAGTGCAATATATAATGCAGATACACCGTTTAGAAAAATAATGTCTCATTATAATTGCACTAATTAAGTCAATTATGAATTTTCTATAACATATACAAAAAACAAATGTAGGAACTCATGTAACACCTCACAACTCTATTGTTAGAATCTGCATCATTCGTCGTAAGTATATGAATTTGAACTTGATGATGTCCTACTTGCTCATGTGTTTTACGATCTTTTATGAAGTGTATCAAGGGTATCAAATGTTATTTACAGTCATAAGGTACTTGTAACACCAAACCAAGTTCAAAGCATTTCTATCGGCTATGTTTAAACGTGATTAGATATAAGGATCAACTTCAAATGACCATATCTCTTAGAATATGAAGATTTAGGCGAGCCATAACCTATTAAATTAAAGGAATATGAGTCTTCTTTCCAAAGCTGTCAAGTTTGCATCAATCCAAGTTGAGTAAAAAGTTATGAATGATTTACGAGAGACGCTCTAATTTGGTAGAAGCTCCATGATGGATTCGTTACACGGACTGAATACGTACCTCATTGTCTGATGAAATAACAAAAACCCTCTCATTCACTCCTAAATTCTTACTATCCACAATTTCAAGAAATACGAAGTCTAGGGTTCATCTATAAAGATTTTTCTTCAAGATCCGTCATTAAGATATGTAAGCCTTCAATAATAGCATTCCTTTCACTCTCATGCCTAAATTATTTTGATTATATAAGGAATTTTGTTTAAAATCTAGGGTTTTACCCAATATTCTTCAAGCTATGATTCTTATGCAAAAAGTAGAATATTTATTGAAGATTTCTCAAGCATATTAATGAACTAGTTCTGGGAACGTGCTTTGCACATTTATCCAAAAAACTTAATTGTCTAAGATATCATAAATGATAAAATTGTCAAAAATATATGATAGGACTTTCTTTCTACTATGAATTAAAATTCAAAATGTGACGCCCCCAGGCTACCCCCTAGACGTAACACGGGACCTAGGATCATGAGTGACCCCAAGCTAACCCTATGTCTAGCATATCATAGGCATGCTAAAAGAGAACTAAAAAAACATAAACTATGTGGAAGCTAAAATAGTGGCTATTTGAAATGGGGAACAACCTAACTAATCTGAATATATAAAACATACTAGGAGTTTAACAATAAATAAAAGATAAACTCAACAATTCATTCTCATTCTACTACTATTTCTGAAAAACCTCTAACTGAGTTGAATTGTTGCGACATGCTCCCCAGCTAACTTTAACAAAACTGAAAATTTAAAGCAAAGACTAAAATAAAAGGATGTCAATTGTCCTCGGAATATGAGGACTCACCTTTGAAGCTGCTGAGTGCAGACCGAGACTTGATCTAAGCGTGATATGGATGCTGAGTACCTGAACCTACATCATGAAATGATGTAGTGCAGAGTATGCGTTAGTGTGTACTAAGCATATAGGATAAGTATACTAAGCAGAACAAGCATATGTAAAAGCTGAAAAATAATAATTGAGCAATGACATACAGAGTAAGAAAGTAAGTACTGAGACATAACTGAAAAGTGAAACAGAATGCAATGACCAAGTGCTAATCATGAACATGACACGCTAAACTGAATACTAAAGTATATGCTGAAAACCTGGTCAATTCACTAAGAGTCTGAATGTAGGAGCTACTATTAACTGACATAAAACCATATGAGCTAAACATGGAGTCTGATGTATACTCCCCATCGAGAGGACCCAATATACATTGCTAGGGATATAAAGGCACGATTGGCATGATCACTAAATCTAATGCCTAACAGAGGGGACTTATACTCTTACGGGGACACGTAGTTCTATGAATATGAGGGTACATTTAACCCTAGTCCAACTTCATGTTAAGTCTACTCCCAACTGAATATGTATATGACTCAAATACTGAATAGCTCAAATACTTACATTCAATTTGAGAATGCAATTTTTATGTACTGATAATGTGATATTCGAAAACTGTAGAATGATTATCTGTTTAACTGACCTAGAAAGTGCAATTCATGAATTATGAGAATCTACACAACTAGGGACATGAGTTTCATACAAGAAAATAAATGAACTCTCCAAGAAACATGCTATTTCGATTTAGGATACTACAATAGCTAAAATACAGTAAATATACAAGGTTTTAAAAACCCTATTTCTAAACAAGATATGGGTAATCAACGAACTAAATGAATTCTAAGGACCTAGTGGATGAAAGGAACCCACTAGTGAAATCCCACATACCTGGTGACGAAATCTACAGAGAAATCATTTGATTTTGGGGGCTGAACTGGAATAAAACCTTTTACTTGTTCTTGAGAGAGGTGTCGACTTTCCTCTACTTTTTGCTCTAATTTCGATGGATTTTGGAGAATAGATGTTTTGGTTAGGTTCTAACTATATTATTAGGCTTAAACTTACCAAAATGACATAGTTGGGGTGTTAAACGACCTAGTTTAAATGTCCAAAGCATACGGGAAAGACAAAAATGACTCTGACTTAATAGTGGACGAGGCCATCGACGTCCCTTGGCAGGGCGTCCATTTGGCGTTAGAGGCTAGGAATGTGGGTCACGATCCACAGACCCTGGACCACGGACGGTGGTCCCACCTACGATCCATAGGTTCTTCCGTGAGTCATGATTTTTCCTGGGGTTCTAGATGGCCAACAACGGACCATACCTACGGGCCATTATTTGGCCTCTGTCGATGGCACTTTCAAGTTCATAAAATTTTAGTGGCACTTTCTCGAATATGGAATGTTACATTATCTCCCCTTTGGAACATCCGTCATCAAATGATATCTAAATTAGCTGAGTATAGAGGGAAGGAGCAATCCCTACCACTAAGTACTAGAAACTGATATCTAACTGAACTGAGTTCCAAGAACATGCAAATGTGTTGAAATGCAAGAACAACTGAAGGAACAAGATACTCAGTGTGACGACCCAAGGGTACCCCCTAGATGTAACAAGATGAAAAAGACCCTTGAGAGACCTCATACAAGATAACTTAGCATAACATAACATCAAGTAATAGAAAATGGTGCGGAAATTTGGAATAATATAACACAATCAAAGTCTTTCATAAAATGAGCGGTAGTCTGAAATCATTGTCTCAAACCATCTTACATAAGAGATAATTATCTTTAAATGCAGTCCATACAATAGTCGAAGGCATAAAATGAAAGAACATAACAGAAAGCGGTGATCACAGCGTTGAACACAATGAGGACTCACAAAATCTTCATTTCCTTGATGAAATAATGAAGCTATCCACTAATGTGAGTATCTATGTCACCGGATGCTACATTTGATAAGAATGTAGGCAAGAGTATGCGTTAGTACAATTAAGTACTAAATATGATATCTAGCATAAACAACAAAAACATAATGGTTAGTCAACATAAACCATAAGCATAATCCATACACATAAATCAATATCATAATAAGAAAGGAATACTTCTCAAGCAACAATACTCATCCGTCAATACTTGTGTCATCACCTCTTAGTCAACTTACCTCATGGAAGTTACCTCAAGCAACAATCCAAGCTATTCATTCATCATAAGATAATTGACATAGTTTATGCTTAGTTTTAAAGACATGGGAATTCACCTTGTTGTCTAACTTACAAAGGCTAATGGGTATTCGCCTCTTGCCTTACTTACCTTTAGATTGTGGGTACTCGCCTCCACAACCTCATCATATGACACAGGTACTCGCCTCCTCACCATTTCATAAGGAGCATGGGTACTCGCCTCCATGTCCATTCATCATATTTGTAACATAGGGAATCAACTCTTGTTCAATGCCAAGGAGTATGGGAAATCAGCTCATATCCTTCACATATGGAGGTCAAGGGTATTCACCTCTGGCCTCATCATTACATAGTATTTTAGTTTAGATTCATTTTAGATGAGCAATCCTTTCAACCTAAAATCACTAATGTGAGAAAGCCTTTCACATTCATACATTCATAATTAACCAATTCATGTAGGAAGTATCCCTTCCTCAACAATTCACATCATAAGCTTTACTCTCAAAGCCCTAGATATCATGATCGTCATCTAAGTTTCATTCTCAAGAAATTCTAATCATAATTCATCAATCCTATAAGGACAAGCCTAAGTCCACAAAGTTTCCCTTCATGGCTCCATCCCAGTTATATCAATTCTAGGGTTTAATCATGGAGTAGGCATTAATACATGTAATTTCAGTGTAATAACAAGTAATTCTACTAATTCAATCATAAACAATCACAATCCACTCAATTGGATCCATAATCAACATAACCCACAACATTGGAAGAAACCCTAACTAAATTGGGGAATTTCTTTATCAAATTGGAGAATTCTAGGGGACTCCATGGGAGGAAGGACCTCATGGATGAAAAGCTATAATACCTAGTCGCAATGCCCAAGCTTGACCTAGCTTCAACTTTCTTCCTTCTTCTTCCAACTTCTAGAGAGAGAATTTTTTAGAGGAGTTCTTGGTTTTCTTTTGGGACTTGAGAGAATGACTTAATTGGGGGATTTTGGGGGTTAAAAACACTTATATATGTATTCTAGGTTTAGTAAAGACTACACCACTTAATTCTAAGTAAATTTGGAAAAGACCCATAAGTTTTGAACTCAACCCTCCCCACAGGCCTACCCATGAGATCACGCCAATGGACCGTGGATGGACCTACGGTCCATCCTAGTGAACGGTGGGTTAGTAATCTGGGACATGGTTTCTGGACTCTGACCTACAGATCTCTAGCCACGAGCCGTGGACCCATCCATGGAGCGTGGGTCCTAGTGGTGGTTCATTGCCTTAGGCAGTCCCCAAAGGGTCCATTAGCGGTGCTTACCCACAAGGCATGGACCAAAGCAGGGACCGTGATTAGCCATCGTGGTTGATACCTGGGAGTTCCCAAATCTGTTAAGCTTCCCTCTTTTAGCTACGGGGTGATACAATATCTTCCCCTTGGGAATATTCATCCTCAAATGTGATCCTAAGCACGTTTCTAAAAGAAAAGACTCAAGACTAGCATGCATGCAACTGTACTAAATGCACACCACTAAGGAGGAAACATCATCTCCACGCCAAAGATACTCAATGCACTATAAGCAACTAGGAACTACATCTAACAACCTAGTATATATGAAATTTTCTGATTTCTTACTTCAAGGAGGAACTTACCATCTCCAACATAAAAGCATGCTCAACACAATATCATGGAGGTTAAATGCAATCTATACTCGAAGCAAATACTCAAGGAGGAAATCTCCACTCCAAGTCAAGGAATGTTGAACAACTCATCTAATGAAGTCTACAGGAAAATCATACTTAATGCACAACAACATGAGGAAAACAATTCACATAAGTTATTTCTTTCACAATCTAAGCAATTCATCAACATGCATAATAAAAAAGAAATCATGAGAACATATGAATAACACATGACTTCTAAAAATAAAGAAAACCAAGAAGAAATTCATTACGTCAATCTAGAATAAGAGGAAAAGATGAGAATATCGGGACTTCATATCAGTCTCGGCCTCCAGAGTAGCACTCTCAACTAACTGTTTTCTCCACAAAACACACGGAGGCTACTTCCTTGTTTCTCAATCTCTCAACTTGCCGGTCTAAAATCTCAACCAGAACTTCTTCATAAGAAACACACTTATCAACTCCCAAACCTTCAAGGGAAATTACGAATGTTGGGTCAACAACACATTTCTTAAGCATGGAGACATAGAAAATAGGATGCACGGTTGCCAACTCATAAGCCACCTTACCAACACGTCTCATCAAGATTTGATACGGGCCTAAGTATCGGGAACTAAGCTTCCCCTTCTTTCCAAATCTCATCACACCCTTCATGGGTGAGATTTTCAAGTAGACCCAATCACTAACCTCAAACCCTAGGTCTCTTCTTCTAACATCGTCATAGGACTTTTGTTGGCTTTGGGTTGTTCTCAACCTCTCTCAAATGAGCCGGACTCTCTCCATAGACTGATAAAATAATTCGGGTTCAATCGAAGCAACTTGACCCACTTCAAACCACCCTATAGGAGATCTACACCTCCTACCATAAAGAGATTCAAAGGGGGCCATACCAATACTAGAATGATAGCTATTATTATAAGCAAACTCTGTCAAAGACAAGTGATCATCCCAACATCCCTTGAAATATATGATACACGCTCTCAACATATCCACTAAATTTTTGATCGTTCGTTCTTCTTACCCATCGGTTCGTGGGTGCAAAATTGTGCTAGGCTTGACCTTGGTGCGAAGTCTCATTCGGAATGACTTCCAAAATTGAGAAGTAAACTGAGTATCTCTATCACAAATAATGGACAAGGATACACCATGTAGTTTTACCGTTTATGTCACATACAACTTCGCTTAATCTTCCGCCATATAAGAAACCTTGACGGGAAGGAAATGTGTTGATTTTGTCATACGATCTACAACCAGACAAATAGAGTCATGTTGGTATCGGGTCGAGGCAAACAAACTATAAAATCCATATTTACTTCTTCCTACTTCCAAGTAGGAATGATAATATCTTGAGCTAAACCTCCCAATTTTTGATGCTCAACCTTTGCTCTTTGACAATTTGGACATTTGGCCACAACTACCGCAATATCCTTCTTCATCTAATTCCACTAATAGACTTCCCGTAAATCACGGTACATCTTGGTGCCTCCCGGGTGAATGGAATACCGTAAAATATGGGCTTCTGCCAAAATTTGTTCCATTAGCTCATCTATATTCGGAACACATAATTGACCTTAGTATCTAAGTACCCATCTCCCCCTTGGGAGAAAGCATCAACAGACTTATTGAGTACCTCTCTTTTCAATTCTACGAAAGTCAGATATAGACATTGCTTATCTTTCACATCATTTACAAAAGATGATTCTGAACCATTATGGACCATTACACTAACCTTGTCGGAATCTATCAATTGATCACCTAATTGAGCCAATATATGCACATTTCGTGCCAACTCTTTTCTATTATCATCAACATGTATAAAACTACCTATAGACAACCTACTAAGAGCATCCGCTACTACATTTGCCTTTCCGGGGTGATAAAGAAGACGCATATCATAGGCCTTCAATAATTCCAACCACTTTCTTTAGCAAAGGTTTAGATATTTTTGGGTAAAAACATATTGTAAACTGTTATGGTCGATGAAAACATCAACGTGAACCCCATACAAATAATGCGTCAAAATCATTAAGGCAAATTCCACCACCGCTAATTCAAGGTCATGAGTAGGATAATTCTCTAATGGGATTTAAGTTGCCTTGAAGTATAGGCAATCACCTTACCGTTTTCCACAAGCACAAATCCTAACCCAACTCTGGAGGTGTCACAATATATAACAAAACCATTCGTACCTTCTGGTAAAGTCAACACCAAAGTGGAAGTAAGTCAATCTTTCTACTCTTGAACACTTTTCTCCCAAGAATCCGACCATATAAACTTAGCCTTCTTTTGAATAAAGGTAGTCAAGGGAAAAGCAATGGAGGAAAATCCCTCAACAAATCTTCTATAGTAACCAGCCAAACCTATGAAGCTTCTAATATATGTCGGTGATAGAGGTGTAGGCTAACTCTTGACCGCATCCAACTTAATCGAATTCACCTCAATACCCTTGCTTGAAACAATATGGCATATGAAAGCCACATACCTCAACCAAAATTCACATTTACTAAACTTTGCAAAAAGTTTTTGGTCCTTGAAGATTTGTAATACGATCCTCAAATGATAATATGCTCATTCTGACTTCTTGAATAGATCAAAATATCATCGATTAACACAATCACAAACATGCCATGATAATGTCGGAACACTTTATTCATCAAGTCCATAAATGTCGTCGGAGCGTTAGTCAACCCAAAGGACATCACTAGAAACTCATAGTGCCATATTAGGTTCTAAAAGTTATTTTCAGACTATCTTTTTCTTTCACCCTCAATTGGTGATAACCTGACCAGCTTCAATCTCAGGGAAATAACTTGCCCCATGAAGTTGGTCAAATAAATCATCTATCCTTGGAAGGGGATACTTCTTCTTTATGCTCACCTTGTTCAATTATCGATAATCAATACACATATGAAGGGACCTATATTTGTATTTAACAAATAATACCGTAGCACCCCAAGAAGAGATACTCCGTCGGCTGAAACCTTTATCTAATAGATTCTTCCATTGTTCTTTCAACTCCTTAAGTTCAGCCGGAGCTATTATGTAAGGAGGAATAGAGATAGGTTGTGTCTCTTGGAGAAGGTCGATATTGAAGTCTATTTTCCTTTCGGGAGGAATATCGGGTAAATCATCGAGAAATACATCCAGAAACTCATTAACAATGGGAACCGACTCAAGACTATGGACTTCAAAATCTACATCCCTCACTCTCACTATGTGGTAAATAAAACCCTTGGAAATCATTTTCCTAGCTTTAAGGTAAGAAACAAATTGACCTCTAGGCATAGAATTTTCCCCCTTCCACTCTAGGATAGGCTTATCCAGGAATTGAAACTTCACAACTAGAGTCCTACATTCAATAGAGGCATAACACGAGTGCAACCAATCCATCCCAAGTACGAAATAAAGGTCTAACAGATTAAGCTCTATCAAATCAACAAGAGTAACTATATGGGATAAGGAAATGGGACATCTTCTATAGACCCTTGTAGCCACCACAAAATCACCAACAGGGGTAGAGAGCTAAAAAGGCTCTAATAACATATCGGGAAGCACATGAAACCTCATAGCTATATAAGGAGTCACAAAGGACAAAGTAGCTCCTGGATCAAGCAAAGCATTCACATTTAATTGAAAAACATTTAATATACTAGTCACCACATATGGGGAGTTCTCTCTATCACCTCTTGTTTGGAGAGCATAAAAATGGTTTTCCTTAGGAGCACTTGCACCCGAACCACTTAGATAGGACGAAGGGTAGGATTGAGCCCTACGACGAGTATCTCCCTCATTCGTAAAGACTGAAATACAATTCCTTATATTGTGGTCTATCTTTCCACACCCAAAGTAAGCATTGGAGCCCGCTAGACATTTACCCTCGTGATTTTTTCCACATTTGGCACAAGTAGGCATGGAGGACTTACCACCATACCCTGAGGCTTAGGATTGGAAACCCTTTCATTATAAGGACTTGGAGGAGCATTTGAAGATCCTTGCCCAGAGAACTTTGCCGAAACCTTGAACGACCCTATCCACCAGACCTAGAATTTGAATAGTTACCATCATCCACTCTTGCTCTATTTGCCTCTCCAAATATTTCCTTTAGTTTTTCTTCCTCGATTTGTTGGGCATGCACCATAAGGTGAGAAATGTTGAAGTCATGGACAAGCATAGCGGTATGGAATTCTTTGACAACCAAGCCAGACACTCTCGACATGAACTTACACATTGTGGTTCAATGCTCTAACACAATAGAAAGGGCATACTTAGATAGTTGAGTGAACCTCAAAGTATATTCCCTTACACTCATATTTCCTTGCCTATAGTTAATGAACTTGAGCACCTTGGCCTCTCTCATCCCAAGAGGGAAAAATTGATCAAGAAAAGCACTTTTGAACCTTTCCCATTCTATGGGACCCGCTCCTTATAGCCTTGCCTCCTTCCACTGATTGAACCAAATCTGAGCAACCCCTTTTGAGTTAGTAAGCGGCTAAATCCGTCATCTCTACCGGAGTCACTACCATGTTAACATGTATCTTATAGACCTCATCGATAAACTCTTAAGGGTCTTCCTCAACCTTGGAGCCATAAAACTCGGGAGGGTTCATCCCTGTAAAGTCCCTCAATCTTGCCGTCGCCGTTGCCACATTTCGGTTTATGGGAGCTACCACCTCTCTATTGGCTTGTGCCATCATGGCCTGAGCCAACACTTAAAAAACCAATCTAAACTCTACATTCGTTACATTTTCAGTCAAGGGATCAATCATAAGTTCAGGAGGAGCTTGGTGAAGAATCTCTTGATTCACATTGTATCCCTTAATATTTCTATCAATAGCCCTTCTAGTATTCATATCCTGAAAACTAGCGGGTATGGATTAGGAGAAATACTTATAGAGTTAAAACTCCATTAGACTACTTAGAGAATGAAGAAGTGAAGTTTCCTGAACAGTAGTAGCTTCTCATTAATAAATGTGGTGCGCTTCACACTAATGAGCAAAACACTACTTGACGTGGTTTGAGAAATCGTAATAGCATTCTAAACCTTGTGCTCTGATTACCAAGTTTGTCACATCCCAATGGTCCCCCTTAGATGTAACAAGGCGTACAAGACCCCGAGAGGCCTCCCAATAGCAAACTTAGCATATCATAAAATAATGTAATAGAAAATGGTGTGGAAATTTAAAACATTACAACAAAATCAAAGATTTTCATAAAATGAGTGGAAGTCTAACATAATTGTCTAAAACCATCTAAGATAAGAGGTAAAAGATATTGGGACGCAGCCAATACAATAGTCGAAGACATAAAATGAAAGAACATAAGAGAAAGCGGTGATCAAATCCTCGACAGCAATAATGAATCACCAAATCTTCACTTCCTTGATCAACAATGAAGCTAGCCACGAGTGTGAGAATGTAAGTCGCCGAACCTTATATTTGATAAGAATGTAGGCAAGAGTATGCGTTAGTACAATGAAGTACTACATTTGATATCTAGCATAAACAACATAAACATCGTGGTTAGTCAACATAAAACATAAGCATAATCAATACGCGTAAATCAATATCATAATAAGAAAGGAATATTTCTCAAGCAACCTTACTCATCCTTACTGAAGACTTGGGTCATAACCTCTTAGTCAACTTACCTCATGGAAGGTACCGCAACCAACAATCCTAGCTATTCATTATTCATAAGATAATTCACATAGTTTATGCTTACTTTTAAAGATATAGGGATTCACCATAGCGCCTAACTTACAAAGGCTAATGAGTATTCGCCTTTTGCTTTACTTACCTTTAGATTTCGGTTAGTCGTCTCCACAAACTCATCCTATTCCACTGGTATTCGCCTCCACATCATTATATAAAGAGCATGGGTACTTGGCTCCATGTCCATTCGTCATATTTGTAACATAGGGAATCACCTCTTGTTCAATTCTAAGGAGTATGGGAAATTAATCAGTCCACAAGTTGGACTCATTTAGGGCAATTTTTTAATAGGAATTGTGCCCTCAAATGCTTATTTTATCTCAATATTTGATAAAAACCCATAAGTTTTAGGTATGTGAAGTTTTTATGAAAGCATGGACATTACATCGCAAAAAGGAACGACAAGGCTGAAAAGAATGAAGGAATGAAGGCCTGAGGATTGTCGAGTACATTTGGTGAGTCATTGAAGGGTCTCACTTCGCCTTTTGTTCCAGTGTCCTGAGCCCTAAATAAAAGGATCAAGTCGGTGGAAGAATAGAACAGTCGGCGTATCGCTGAGAAGTTCTGCGAAGCAGTACTATTTCACCCAATGACTCACAGCACGACGATGCCGAAGGATGGTGCAAAATGGCGATGAACTACACTAATGGGCGAATCGCCAAGTTGATCGGCGATTCCGACTAATGTCACCAAATGTCCCGCTGCAGGAAAGATTTTTGAAAACTATAAATACTCGTTGAGAGTTATAGCTTAGTATCATATTTTTAGTGTGAAAAACAATTATTATAATTTTCATATAGAATAGTACTTTTTATTTGCCTTTGAGTCTGAGAGGGTTTTGGAAAGTTGAAGAAGAAGAGGGTTTCACATCCAAGGATTTGGACTTGGGTCTCTTGATTTCTTCAGTCTTGTCCTATAACAAGACTTAAATCTCATACCTATTTTAATGCAAGCTCATGTAGGTATAAATTTCTCTGTCTTGATGTGTGGCTTAAAACCACCATTCTTGGGGTGTGATTTTGCGAATATGCGTTAATATTGTTGTAGGGGCTTGCTTGGTGATAAATTAAATGTAGTTTAATGGTGATTTCACCTATTAGTTGTGGTCGAATTTAATGGGTTTGTATTTGCAAATACAAGTCCACCCATGTATTTTCGTCTTGCTCAAGTGATAGGTCGTGAAACCAAGACTAATAGACTAATGGCCTCAGGAATGGGTCGCCATGAGGTTTAGCCCGAGAGGGTCAGCCCTAGTCCTATATCCTAACACTTAGCTCGAAAGAGTGAGTGGAGTAAGGCATAGGTTGGTCTTCATGCGGCAAGTGGGTTTCCAAGAGGAACACATTTGAAATGGGTTATGTTGCTCGAGAGAGAATTTATTC
Organism: Solanum stenotomum; assembly: GCF_019186545.1. Classification (NCBI taxonomy): domain Eukaryota; kingdom Viridiplantae; phylum Streptophyta; class Magnoliopsida; order Solanales; family Solanaceae; genus Solanum; species Solanum stenotomum. The sequence goes on along the minus strand of NC_064285.1, from coordinate 45,334,538 downwards.
CCACCTATAACTTAGCCTAGTCATATTACTCTATAAGTTCTCTATCGAAAGCATGTACCCAATAATTTATAATTTGTATTCCGGTCACATTCCCAGAATTCCCCTCTCATTATTATATTTTCTTGTTCATTTCGATAATTTTAGGTGACTTGTGACAAAACCCCTGAATCGATATTTTACACTTTTGTGTCCCCCTTTAATCTACAATGTTTTTAATCATTAATATCTTTAGCTACGACTAGTTAGAACTAAATTTTATTTTTCTATAAATTCTCAAAACTACTCTCTTGGGACGATCCCAACCCTCAGTTGGGTTACTATATTATCGACAATTGTAGACACTTGAATCGGAAGTACTGTCGTTGATCATGATTATCATCAAAATGGCGCCACTACTGAGGAGTGGTGTTAATTGAAAATTTTGGATTAGTAAAATTTTTGTTCTTCTTAGTTGTAGTTTATTAACTTTATTTTAGTTTTGTTTTCATTTAAATTGTTGTTCTAGGTGTGCATGGCAGAGCAGCGTATTGGCGAGTTAGCCGAGACAAATAAATAAGTCGAGAAAGACTTCATGCTGACCACACTGGAAACTCAGCTAAGCGACTTGGGCACAAAAATCTCAGAGGTTGAAGTCCAATGCAACAACAGAGAGAGATACATACCCCATCATGAGCGGAGGAAGTCTAGACAAGGGGAGAACAACTGGGTCAAGGACACACTTCAAACCATTCTCCACAAGATCACCGACCAAGGTCGGGTGTTAAAGGAAATGAAAGAAAATATTGAAGTGTTTAATCAAATGATTGGATCCCACTCTATATCATTTCAACTAATTAGGTCACTCCTGAGTTTTGAAGTACCGCTTTTCCACCCAAATGACTAATTGGGGCTACCTAGTAATACTAGGGCTAACCCCAATACCAGAGAATGAGATCGAAATCACGTCGTGCCATGACGTAAAATAAGGCACCTCTTGGGAGGCAACCCAAGGTCTTAAATGTTTAGGATCTTACTTTTACAAATAATGGTGTGTTGATGTTGCAGGTTAAAAATGAGGAAAATGTGGAAAATTTCAGGTTGGCGAGTAGGAGTTCCGTTCCGCAAGTCATCGAATTGGTCGGTGAGCCCAATTGGATCCGTTGTTTGGCTCAATGCAAGTGCTATACAAAGCCTGTAAGACTCGGCGAACTCAAACAATAGCTCAGAGAATCGCCAAACTATTCGGCGATCTGAACTTAGAATGCCAATTTAACCCTAAGAAATTGACGATTCTATAGAAAAGGCGGGATAACTAACCACTCAGCGGTCCGCCGAGTGGGTCGGCGTGTGCAACTAACATCGCCGAATGGGCATGAACTGGACGGTTTATAATGGCCAAAATTCCTAGAAATTTAAAATCGTTCACTTTCCCTTGCTCTTAATCTTCACAAACTCAAACAAAGGTAGTATTTTCCCTATTTTAGCATTATAATAGTATTTTGGTTAGTTGACTTGTGCTCGAAATTGGATTTTTTTGCTGCCTAGCTCTTCCATAACATTTTAATTGGCACAAAAGGTTAGTTCTCCGAACCTCAAGTTTTTTTTCGAATAGTTTATATTATTTTGCAATGATCATATCCTATTGATGTGTGACGGGCCTCTCTCCTAGAATTAGAATGTTTGCATGACAATTTCAATTTGAAAATTTTGCCTATAGTTCTTTGATCATCAAATGATTGTATTTTGTTGTGATTATAATTGAATGAAATCTCATTGGGTTATGATTGCATGTGGATCTACTTGATTGAGCGATTTTTGAGTAGCCCACGTTTTCGCTAAATGTCAAAATTTTGTGCAATGATAGAGAGGGTGACACCACTCTTAAGAGCAAATATCGTCAAAATGGCGAAATTCAACAAACCTGGGAGAAGTCTAAGTATTCCGGGGTGATGGGTAGTATGGGTCTTGTTAAAATTTCGTGAGTGCATGCTTTGATTTCAATTTCAGGGTTGGTAGATTTGAATACAAAAAATGTGTGAAAATAGGCACGTTGGGTCGATTGGCGAGCTAGGTCGAGCTCGCCGAACGACTCGACGGTTCACCGAAAGTATTCTTAGCGCCCTTTATTTGCATCTACGAGACCATTATTCATTGTAAATTTAGGTGAACAAACCCTTGCTCGCCTAAAGAAGTCGTCGATTCGCCAAAAATACCTTCCCATCTCCGACTTAGTATGATTTGAAGCCAATCCTTCCGACGAGCTCGAGTTAGCTCGCCGATCCACTTGGCGAGTTTTCCTACAAAATATTGCTTGTGCTTCTACTTGATTTCTCTCCTAAACTCCTTCCAATCTTTTGAAGATATGACTAAACCTAACAAAGTAGGTAGCAATACACCACCCCGAGGCAAAGCAAAAGGGATCATGCTCAACGAGGATGCAACTGCATCTAGGAACAGGGCCACAAAACTTTCCACAACTGGTGGGAAAGGTAAGGGAATGGAAAAATGGTTGAGCTATAAGATGCAAGCTCCGACAGTACCGGTTTTTACACCAATAACCCAACAACATAAAACAGTGAAAGTATGGGTTCAGATGAAGATGAACTTATGGAGGCACAGATGAATGAACTACGATCTAAACAGTTAAACGACCTATCTCGGATCAGAAATCCTCGATCCACCACTCTGACTACTCCAGCTCCAAAGCAGGTAATAATACTAGCACCTCCAATACAAGGCCCCCCACCTAAATCAATGAATCTAGTCTAAGAGGCTAAGAACAATCATTGAGGAAAAGCGGTTGTCTACAAATGGGGTGATCGATATGTATCTTGAAATAATAGAGTTCCTGAGATATCAGAAATTCCAAATGTACACAAAACCCCGTGGCTCATATATACCAAGCTGGGTCAGACAATTCTACAATGCATACAGTGCATTGCTACCTCAACGGAAGAGGCTGGTATTGTCTTTTAAAGTAGTTGACTACGTGGTTGTCAAAGGAAGGAAGGTAGATTGGGATAGTGAGGCTATCAACATAGTCTTGGGTATGTCCGATAAAATTAATGATCACTGCCAGCAATTGATCAGAACAAACAAACTGGAAGTGATGAAAAAGTGGTTAGCCCCGCTAATCTCAGATGATAATGCTCTGAAATAGCTGGCAGAAGGTGTTTCGATTGAAAAGAAAGATATGAACATAGGTGCGAGATACTGCTTCGGGTTCATCAGCAACACAATTATGCCATCACAGAATGAATCAATCATTCGCCTTTCCAAGGAAGCTTGTCTTGGGTGCATCATAGAGAAGACCAGGATAAATCTAGGAATGATCATTGCCTTCGAGATCCATATGCGTGCAAAGCAAAGCCAGACATCTCTCCCTTTTCTGTTATTAATCACTACATTGTGCAAAAGAGCTAGAGTGCCTAGAGTTGAAAAGAAGGATGTGGAATTGGTTGTTATCGCCTCTACCAGTATTCGAAAGATCGAAGATGAATATCTTAAGGACCAAGCGAAAAAGAAATAGAAGGAAGTTGTGGCCACTGGATCTATAGCTACCGAGGGAACTTTTCCTAGTTCGGCCCTTGGGCCTTCAGGTATATCTGATGTCATGACCACTCCTACTAACCCTCCAGGTCCCTCTGCTGCCTAATTACCACCCAGATATGCTGCTTCCATTGCCTCATTTGGGCTGATCACTCAGGCATCATTGAACTGAATGGGACAGCTTGTCCAATCTGCTAATTGTCGGACTACCAACATACAAAACTCTATTCCAGGCATGATTCAGGTTGCCCTTGATGATGTTGTGAAACCATTGAACAATACTGTTGATGCTCTAGCAGCCACTATAGTAGTGTGTGAGCGAGACCAAGGAGCCACAGAGGAGGTAACAACCTTAAAGGCCGCCATTGCAGAACTAAAGAAAGATATGGACTACCAAAAGTACACCGTTATGTCCATGATCTTTGCAACAGTGAAAATTCCATATGTGCCCGAAATACCTCAAACTACCACAGGACACAGAGATGGAATGGAGAATACAGCCAATCCCAAATCAGAGGCAGAGAGTGATGAAGAGATATTTGAGGAAGCTGCAGCGGACAACATAGCCGAGACTGAAGAAATAAGGAAAGATGCTACTGTTCAGGCTTCCTTGGCAAAAGCTCCTAGTGTTGAATCCAATGAAGCTGGTCCTTCTGGAGGTCACTCTGGGTACTGAAGCCCGAACATATAGAACAATCGATTAGCCAGGATCACCTCTTATCCACAATATCTGTCTTTCTTTATTTTACATTTCGGATTCCATTCATTGCATTTGAGGACAATTACTTTTATTTGTGGTGGGGTGAGGCCGACCTTTTGTGTGCTATTTGTGACTCGTGTTTTTGCTTATGTATTTGGGCTATCTGTTTTTAAATTGTTTTATCTGCATATCGTGGATGTTTGAGCTTATGGCTCCTTTTATTTTTAATTGTAAAATGATTTTGATCCTTTCGATTTTTTTTTAATTTTTTGTACATTTTTGCCAGTTATATGCTCTTGAATCCGACTGTTCTTTTGCAAAAAATTGAGTCTCGCTTCCAATCAATACGATGACTTGATAGTACTTACAATCGAAAGAACATGAATGCACGGCTACGATGAGCCCAAATGAAGTTGCATAGACAATATGTGAACTCATTGCATCTTGTTATGACTAGCCTTGTATCAAATTGATTTTCTTGTGATGATCATTGCAGACTAGCTAAAGTGTGGAGTCTTGTTTAACTTATAGTGTCAATGTTTAGTGTGATTAGCTTACATTTGAACTGTGCATGATAGATCCTAGAATTTACTCCGTTGGTCCGATCAACTAAGTGATGCTATATCTTGATATGATCCTAGGCAACTTCTATGAGTGTGAGCCAATTTGACATATACCTCCGTATGACATACTTTGTGTGTGTGATTCTCTCTTGAACACCCCTTGAGCATTACCTTTATTTGGAAGAAACTTGATGAACTCTAAACCGTTCTTGGTCCACTACCTATGATCCTTTTGATATGTGGTTAATTGAATATCCAACTTAGGCCAAAAGACTGAGTTGGGGGTGCGGTGAAAAGATAAGAGCAAGTCAAGAAGTGCAAGGAAATTCTCCTCTTACCCATGGTTTTAAGAAAAATGGAACCCGTCCATATAAATAAAAAGAGAAAAGACAGAAGAAAAAGAAAAGAAAAGAAAAGAAAAAGAATGAAAAAGAAAGTTGTGGAATAAAGTACAAAAGAGATGGGGTTCCCAAACAATCCATGGGAAGCGAATAATAGCATGACCTATGATGCACTACTGAAAAAGATGATGGAAAAAGAAAAGAAGTGTTGAGAACACTACATTTCATGAGGATAAAAGTCACTGAGCCTAAATGACCATACCTTTACTCTCAGCCCTGTTACAAGCCTTGTTAAGACCTTTGTGATCTTGAGATATTCGAAACAAATGTTGATTGGAAAATACGGGCAAACCTATGGTTCAAAGCATGCACTGTGTTCTTCCTTGTGAGAGTGAGCGTTGCATCTGATTACGAAGCTTTAAACGGTGTAACCACTATGTGAATATGAAATCATTCTTTATGTGAGGGCACTTCAACACTATAATTGAGCTTGAACTTGTATTTGAAGCAAGTATTGCGAGCATGAGAATTTTTGGTAATGGTGTGTCACAACTTGAATCTTTGAGTAAACAATGATCCTTGCATAAGTAAATTTAGTCTTGTTGTGTCCATTCATGATTGAGTCTTGTGTAGCACTGTTTGAGACACCCTTTTTGAATGGCAGAACTTGAGTTTGCTTGAAGACAAGCAAAAGTTTAAGTTGGGGGTGCTGATGAGTCCACAAGTTGGACTCATTTAGGGCTATATTTTAATAGGAATTGTGTCGTCAAATGCTTATTTTATCTTAATATCTGATGAAAACCTTTAAGTTTCAGGTATGTGATGTTTTTAGAAAAGCATGGACACTACATCACAAAAAGGAACGAAAAGGCTGAAAAGAACGAATAAATGAAGGCCTGAGGATCACCGAGTCCATTTGGCGAGTCGCCGAAGGGTCTCACTTACCCTTTTGTTCGAGTGTGCTAAGCCCTAAAGGGAAGGATCAAGTCGGTGGAAGAAAGGAGTAGTCAGCGCATCACTGAGAGGTTCTGTGAAGCAGTACTATGTCGCCCAATGACTCAAAGCACGACGATGCCGAAGGATGGTGCATAACGATGATGAACTACACCAAAGGGCGAATCACAGAGTTGATCGGCGACTACAACTAATGTCGCCCAATGGTCCACTGCAACAAAGATTTTTGAAAACTATAAATACTCGTTGAGAGTTATAGCTTACTATTAGATTTTTAGTGTGAAAAACAATTATTATATTTTCATACAGAATAGTAGTTTTTATTTTGCTTTGAGTTTGAGAGGGTTTTGGAAACGTGAAGAAGAAGAGGGTTTCATCACGAAGGATTTGGACTTGAGTCTGTTAATTTCTTCATTCATTTCCTGTAACAATACTTAAATCTTCATACCCATTTGAGTGCAAGCTCATTTAGGTATAAATTTCTATCTCTTGATGTGTGTTTAAAAACCCATATTCTTGGGTGTGATTTAGCGAATATGAGTTATTATTGTTGTTGGGTCTTGCTTGTTGATAGATTAAATGTAGTTTAATGGTGACTTGAATTAGTAGTTGTGGTCGACTTTAATGGGTTTGTAGTTGCAAATACTAGTCCACCCATGTGTTTTCGGCTTGCGAGAGAGAGAGGTCATGAAAACCAAGACTACTAGACTGATGGCCTAAGGAGTGGATCGACATGAGGTTCAACCCGAGTGGGTGAGCCCTAGTCCCATATCGTAACACTCAACTCGAGAAAGTGAGTGAGGTAAGCCGTATGTTGGTCTTCATGCGGCAAGTGGGTGTCTGAGAGGGACCCATTTGAAACGAGGTAAGTTGCTTGAGAGAGTATTTATTCCCACGTATATCCTTGCCTAGTCACTATTACTCTATAAATGCTCTATCGAAAGCATGTACCCAATAATTTAGATTAACCCATATTCCGATCACATCCCAAGAATCCCCCTCTCATTGTTATATTTTCTTGTTGATTTCAATAATTTTATCTTACTTGTGACAAAACCCCCTAATCGATATTTGACACTTTTGTGTCCCCCTTTAATTTACAATGTTTTTAATCGTTAATATATATAGCTACAACTAGTTAGAACTAATTTTTATTTTTCTATAAATTCTCAAAACCACTCTCTTGGGACGATCCCAACCCTCGGTGGGGTTACTAAATTATCGACGCTCGTAGACACTTGAATCGGAAGTAGTGTCGTTGGTAACGATAAGCATCAAAAATCACCTGATATCCTTCACATATGGAGGTCAAGGGTAGTTGCCTATAACCTCATCATTACATAGTGTTTTAGTTTAGATTCATTTTAGGCGAGAAATCCTTTCAACCTAGAATCACTAATGTGAGAAAGACTTTCTAATTCATACATTCATAATTAAGCAATTCATGTGGGAATTATCCATTCCTCAACAATAACATCAATTACCAACAATTCACATCATAAGCTTTAATCTCAAAGCCTTAGATCTCATGATAATCATCTAAGTTTCATTATCAAGCAATTCTAATCATAATTCATCAATCCTATAAGGAAACCTAAACCCACAAAGTTTCCCTTCATGGCACGAACACAATTATATTAATTCTAGGGTATAATCAAGAAATATGCATGGATAAGTGTAATTTTTCTCTACGAACATGTAATTATACTAATTCAATTATAACCCACAACATTCGAAGAAACCCTAACTAAATTAAGGATATGTTTCATCAAATTGGGTAATTCTTGGGGAATCCATGGGATGAAGGATCCCGTAGATGAAAAGCTATCATACCTTAGTCACAATGCCCACAAAAGCTTGAAGATTGGAGACTTGAACTTGACGTAGCTTCAACTTTCTTCCTTCTTCTGCCACTTTCTAGAGAGAGAATTTTTTAGAGAAGCTTTGGGTTTTCTTTTGGGATTTGAGAGAATGACTTAATTGGGGGATTTTAGGGGTAAAAAATTCTTATACAGGTAGTCTAGGTTTAGTCAAAACAACACTACTTAATTCTAATTAGATCCGGAGAAGACCCATAAGTCCTCAACTTAACCGTCCTCACAGGTCCACCTATGAGACCACCCCGACAGACCGTGGATAGACCTATGAGGTTAGACGACGTACTTTAGGGGTCCAATGCATAGGGAAAAGACCAAATGACCTCTAACTTAAGAGTTGTTTGGACCAGACGATGGACATAGTCCACGGATTGTGGTCCCACCTATGGTCCGTCCTGGTCAGCCGTCGTTTAGCTTCAGAGGATGGGTTTTGGGGAGTCCAAACCACAGAGCTAGTCCAAGGACCATGGTCCCACTTACGGTCCGTAGGTCCTGGTGTGGTTCTGGACTTAGCTGAATTTTTATGGGGTTCTGGGGAGTCTGAACCACGGACCGTGGTCCCACCTATGGTTTGTCCTAGTCAGCCGTTGTTCAGCTTCAAATGATGGGTTCTGGGGAATCTGAATCACGTACAGTTGTCCCACCTATGGTGAATAGGTAGCCTCCATCGGTGGCAGTTGTACTTCTTGAAATATGCATTTTTATCCTTTTAGAATCTGGTGTGTTACATTATATCCCCCTTGGGAACATTCCTCCTTGAATGAAGACTAAACTAGCTAAAAATGGAGGAAAAGAGTTGCAATCCTTACCACTAGGTATTACAACCCCAAATCTAACTGAACTAAGTCCCAAGAACATGCAAATATGCAGAAAATGCAAGACTAACTGAAGGAACAAAAATACTAAGACTGAAATTACTCATGAGTAACTGAAGGACCGGGGAGGAACTATTACCTCAAGCTGGAATGGAATCAGAAAGAAAGAGATGAGGATACTTGGCCTTCATGGCTGCTTCTGCTTCCCACATAGCTCCATCTGCGGACTGATTCCTCCATGGTACCTTAACTAAAGCAACATCTTTGTTTTTCAATATTCAAACCTCACGATCAAGAATCTCAACTAGCACCTCTTCATAAGTGAGACGATCCTTCACAGCCACACTCTCTAATGGTACTATGGATGCTGGATCACCCACACACTTCTTCAACAAGCAAATGTGAAAGACTGGATGGATTGCTGCTAGTTTTGCTGGCCACTCTAACTCATAAGTCACTTTACTAACCCTTTTAAAGATCTTGTAAGGACATACGTATCTGGGACTGAGCTTCCCTTTCTTGAAAAATCTTATCACCCCTTCATAGGTGACACTTTCAAGAAAACCCAATCATCAATCTAAAACTCTAAGTCCCTTCTCCTTACCTCTACATAGGACTTCTAGCAACTTTAGGCTATCTTAAGTCTATCTTAGATGAGCTGAACTTTTTTCATAACATCACGAATAGAATCTAACGCTATAAAGGCTACTTCACCTACTTCAAACCAACCAACTGGAGATCTTTACCTACGCCTATATAATGCCTAATAAGGGGCCATCTAAATACTTGAATGGTAGATATTATTGTAAACAAACTCTATAATAAGTAGGTGATCATCCCAACTACCCTTGAAGTCAATCACACAAGCTCTCCACATGTCCTCTAAGGTCTGAATTGTACGCTCTGCCTGACAATCCCTCTGCTGATGAAATGTTTTACTAAGGTTAACTCGGGTACCAAGACCTTTCTGAAATGACTTCTAGAAATAAAAGGTAAACTGAGGACCTCTATATAAGAGGATAGACAAAGGAACCCCATGCAACCTGACTATATCTTTAATTTAAAGCATGGCGTTGTCTTCTGCTGAATCTATAGTCTTAACAGCCAAAAAGTGAGTGGACTTAGTAACTCTTTCTACTATTACCTAAATGGAGTCATGTTGTCTACGAGTACGAAGTAAACATGTAATGAAGTTCACGTTGATCAACTCCCACTTCCATGTAGGAATGTTAATCTCCTTAGTCATACCTCCTGGTTTCTGATGTTCTACCTTCACTTGTTGACAATTGGGGCACGTAGACACAAAATGTACTATATATCTCTTTATGCCATTCCACCAAAAGGCTTCCCGCAGATCACGGTACATCCTAGTGTCACTTGGATGAATACAATAGCTGGAGTTATGGGCTTCTGTGAGGATCTGTTGTCTCAACTCACCCGCCTTAGGGACAGATAAAAGACCCTGATAATGAAGTACACCATCTCCCCCTTGGGAGAACATGATACGCTCAAATTACACCTCCCTAAAGAAGTATAAGCGATCGTTATCAAGTAAAGAACCCAACTTGCAGGTTTGGGGTCCATCCCACAAGGAATATGGTTTAGACTTAAACTTAACCTATGATTATATTCGTTTAGTCAACATATTTCCGAGAGAAGTAATTAAGGTGGGGGGGGGGGGGTTTGTAAAACAAATAATTGATTGTTGTTTAGAGAACAAGTAAGCAAAATTCAAACTTTGTTGTTATCAATGAGAGAGAGAAACTACGGTGTACGTGTTCCCCATAAGCTCATAACGCGGTAATCCTTTCCTACTGTATTACATGCAAAGTGATAAGTAACGTATCTCAAATTCCTTGGTCCAGCAACTACAGAATTTCACCCCGCACCTTGGTCCGGCTACGTGTGTATAATTTAATAACCCTTACCTTTACCTCATATTAGACATCACATCAATGGATGACTAATTTTCACCCTAACACCATTTGACATTAGACTATTAGATAGTATCACAATAAATCTATGTTAATAATTGTTTTCTTAATAACTACCTCCTTGGTCCGGCAGGTAGAAACACGGCTAGTTTTAACGTTTGCAACCGCTAAAAGGATTTTTAAATGAAAGAATTATCAATGCATGCAACAACAATATTCAAGAACTACTTAGTTACTATTCATACTTTGTTAATCGGTCATGGGTCCCACAACCCTAGTTGTGGATTTAGTTACCCATAGTAGCAAAAACACAATTCTTATTTTTAGATGAAGAAATCATGGACTTACGTAATAAGTAGAAGAAACACAGAATCTCAAAGTAAAAATCTTCAAAACTGACTTAGGAAATTAAGAATTACTAAAGTTGCGAGTTAATCTCCAAATACAAAAACTAGAACAAAATTAATAAAGTCTAACCAACAAAAACGAGGTTTACATGTCCTATATATAGAAAAACAAGTCCCAACTAAAAAGGAAACGAAATAAGGAAATAAAGTTTCTGGATGTTGTTTCGATCTACGAAACTGACCTACGGACCGTGGACTGACATACGTTCCGTAGGTCCCTTCAGTGTTTTAGGACATAGGAAATTCTCCAACACTCAAAATCTCCAGCTCTCAGTTTCATTCGACTGACCAGCAGGACGGACCATGGTTCAATCCACAGTCCATAGATCATCTTCCATAATTTCATACTTAGACTTTTCANTTCCGTAGGTCCCTTCAGTGTTTTAGGACATAGGAAATTCTCCAACACTCAAAATCTCCAGCTCTCAGTTTCATTCGACTGACCAGCAGGACGGACCATGGTTCAATCCATAGTCCATAGATCATCTTCCGTAATTTCATACTTAGACTTTTGAAATCAGGTACTGGAACCCCCTTCTCTGAATCATTTGACGGAGCAGTAGGACGGCCCGTAGGTCGACCTATGGTCCGTAGTTTGTAGTCGTGGTTCCACACTTAGTCAAGAATTCCCTGATTTCTCCTTCAGACTTTTCATATCCATCTACGTTCACAATCTAAAGAACATGACTGGACCTACGATCTGTAGGTCACTTTCGTAGATGCTCTTTTTCTGCACAATTCTTCAGCTTTGTCTCGATACTTTCACGTCCGAACTTATTTCCTGCAAACATGATAAAAACATATTAATAACAATACAAAATGGCCCTAGACACACAACGCTTAAGTGAAATATATTAAAAATACCGTAAACACATAGTATATCAACACCCTCAACTTAAATTCGTTGTTTGTTCTCAAGCGACGCACTATGACTCTAAACGACACTTGTATAGAAGCAAACATTAAAGCACAAGCAAACACATAGCTTTCTATCCGAACTCCCTTTTCGAGTGAGAATCATTTCTCTTAGACTCAACAAGCTAACTTATGCGGATCAAGATATGACAAAGATCGACCAATCAACACACAACATAGACGATTTTGTTATCACCAAGGTACCAACTTTCGACAATGTAACTAGTGCTCTTACTTCAAACGAAATCCCTTTTTCACAAAATGAATATGATTTTTGGTACAGGGATTCATTCAACACTCACGCTCAGAAGTAATTTTAAGTATAGTTACTGCTCAATACCATAGGCTTGCCATTATTTTCACTGCTTAGACTCTCCAAACTAGTTTCTAGGATCACTATAGGACTTTTCTTAGCTTGTAACGTAGGCTCAGGGTCAGGTGTGGTACATTTGGGTACTTTTTAGTGACTTTCTTCCCTGTGTGACATTACATTGGCTATTTACCTCTTCCTTGACCTATTTTTGGCAACTTTTCATCTCAATTTCTTTCCCTTAACTCTTCTCATCCAAGGATGCGACTTTTGACTTTTATTTCTCACTTTCTTCTTTTTCTTTTATTTCTTTCAACACTTTTCTTTTGCTTCTTTTTCACAAAGCCACATCCTCCTTCATACTTTTTGTCTTTTGAACACTAAACTCTTTTCATACCCTTTTTCCATTTGGTTTCTTTTTTCATAGCCACCCTCAACTTATGCATTTTGCAATAGTTGAGGTACATAATGTCCGATGTCGGACCAGGGCCAAGATCAAGGTAACTTTTGGGCTTAGCCACCCTCAACATAGGCTTTTAGCCTAAGTCAAGGTGCACATGTCTAAGGAGGGACGGAGGCCAAGACAATGTTTTCAAGGGAAGGTGAGTTAGGTGAATCAAAAGAATTGGCGAATTTTAGGCTCAAATATTTGGATCAAAAGAGAATAATGCTACAATTTGGTTAGATCATTTTAGGCTTAAGTGGACTTATTTGAACAATGACCTATAATCACTTCCTAACTTCTAGCCTAGATTATCCTAGTAGGACCAACGGGGAAGGTTCTAGAGTGGCATAAAACTGTCTGAACAATCAATTATTCGCACACACTCAGATAATCTGTTACCCAGCTCAAGTTTTATCTTAAGTCATGTGGTCAAGTTGATTCATTATCATGTCATATAAAGAGGCAACACATTTAACTCGTTCTAGCCTACAAATTTTAGCACATATCACAATTTATTTTTGGACGGTATCACTTTTTATTCTTGACTATGCCATCATGCTTCATTCTTTTTCAAGCTTCTACACATGCAATCCTAACACATGTTGGTTCAATAAAATTAAAACGGTCTCTTGGGAAAAAGAACATAGGCAAGAAAACCCCAAGAGAGGATAATGAGTTGACTTACTCAGACTTCACTCTACCACTCACCATCTGTTTACCCCACACCCAACAAAATAGAGTGCAGTTGTCCCCAATTCACAAAAATTAAGAGTAAAAGTTTGGGTGAAGAAAACCTGCGACGCATAGCGCCAAAGACCTATCAACAAGTGGGTAGGTCCGATTTCCTGGAGCCCACTGGATCAACACTTGGTCCACCCTCCGTAGTGCCCACATCCTCTAACATATCACCCTCAATAACGCTATCAATGACTCTTCGCACCATCATGGTGCTCACATCATCTCTCACAATAGTCATAGCCTCCATTGTGGGTATAGAACTCGAGCATGTTGCAGAGCCAGAAGCAGACCCTTAAATAGAGGCAAATTTTGAACCGAAAGCAGACCCAGCCGGTGATCTGATCGGTGTATCCTCCTCATCATACTGGGAGGCAGTGACTACATTAGGAACCCCTTGCTTGGATCGATGGCGGGTAGTCCGGGGTGCTATGGGGGATATCCTCCCAGTGGAGGGGACATATGCGGGATCCTTCTTTGCATCAGTGTCTTCGTCAATTAGTCTGCGGGTTGGTGCCGTTGATTTGGACCTGCCATTTGATGCGACGGTCGGAGCTTTCTTTGGAGTCATGGTACCTGTGGAGGGTGAATTAGTACCAATAAAGGTTAAAAACACACTCGACAAAATTTTAGACCAAAAGAACGAATCAAAGGAAAAACAAAAAAAAAAGAATCAGACAGTGGATTTAGTGGCCACCTACGGTCCGTGGATCCCCTTTGTAAGTCAGAAGTCCCAACAATTTGGGCTTTGATAGGAACCATGAATATGCAGAACGGTCCGTAGATTGACCTACAGACCGTAGTCCACCTCCATGGTTCCACATTTAGTGGAATTGTTATGTGCCAGAGACCACGGACCTGATCTACGGTCCGTAGACTGACCTGCGGTTCGTAGATCGGGTGTCGTGGACTAAGTATGTGCTAGGTATCTGACACGCCTCATGTGTAAACCAATTTTCGACAATTTCAATCATTCATCCTATGTCTAATCATTCATTTCAACACAATTTATGATAGTTTGTCATCCCTACGGCTCCAATTACTCATTTTTAAACATGTCTTGCATACAAAACTAGGAACCCTAGGTGGAAACTTTCATATAGACAAAATTTTCACCGAGGTATTTAATTACTAAGACTACACAATCACTATCTATCGTCCCATTGGTGTTTCTAACATACAATTCATGAGGAACACATAAAATACCACACCCAAGGTCAAGATCCATTTCCTGACTTTCAATAACAACAATGTAACGGTATTCAAAGTGAAGGGGAAGTCGATTACCTTACAAGGAAAGAAAGTGGGTGATGGTGTGATAACTTTAGACTTCCAACAACTTCTTACTAGACTTTTTGCCGAACCCGGACACTGGAACCTCTGGAAAATGAGAAATGAAAGAATTTGGGAGAGAGGAGAGGGAATTGGGAATATGGGGAAATTGAAGGGGAGTTATTTATGGGATATGGTAGTAATATTGAGGGATTTTAGGAGATGAGAGGTTTAAAAACGGTTAGAGGGATTTTTCGTAATGGGGGGATGCTTTAAAAATGAGGGGTTTTATTAATAGGGGTCCGGGCCAGGTAAGGTAGAACTAGGGTTTGGACCCACGAGACCCCGTCTGCGGTCCGTGGGTTGACATACGGACCATAGATGGCGTCCGTAGGTCACTTTCTTACTTAGAAAAATTATGGATCCTACTTAGGGTCTACGGATACCATTCACGGTCCTTAGTTTAACCTATGGACCGTCGATGGTCTCCGTAGACCTCTGCACCAGACATTTTCTACTGATTTAGCTTTTCGTCCCTACACATGTAGCAACCATTAGGCCTTTTTTTTTACATTTTCTGGACACTTTTTAGAAACGGACCCTATTATATATCTAGCCAAAACTAAAATAAAAATAAAGCACCTACCTAATGAAATACAGAAAAGCAAATAAACAAAGGAAACTACTAAACCGAAAAGAAAAACCTATAGTTGGCTAGATTGTACATCTTGGGTTGCCTCCCAAGCAGTGCTTGATTTAACATCACGGCATGACACATGCCT
The DNA here is from genome assembly GCF_019186545.1 of Solanum stenotomum. Taxonomy (NCBI): domain Eukaryota; kingdom Viridiplantae; phylum Streptophyta; class Magnoliopsida; order Solanales; family Solanaceae; genus Solanum; species Solanum stenotomum. Next base: position 45,318,960 of record NC_064285.1, on the reverse strand, counting down.
CTTGGTTACTCAGACTTCATCAAGATAGTAGGCCTCAACAACTACTTGCACACTTTATGCGTTCCCCAGATAGACCTTGATCCTTTGCCCGTATACCTTGAACCTTGTTCCCTCACTGTTCTCAAACTCGACTGATCCATGTGGGAGCACTAGCGTGACTAAAAATGGCCCGGTCCACTATGACTTGAGCTTGCCTGGTAACAAACACAACCTGGAGTTGAATAGAAGCACAAGATCACCCACAACAAATTCTCGCTTTTCAATCTTTGATCATGATACTTCTTCATCTTCTCCTAGTATAAGTTCGCACTTTCATAAGCTCTTAGGCGACACTCAACAAGCACATTCACGTCACTCATTCTCTGATTCAATACGGTGCGCCCCAATCAAAATATAGTTTGTTTAGCGCCCACATAGCCTTATGCTATAGCTCTACCGACAAATGGCAAGACTTCCCATATACAAGTTGGTCGGGCGACATACCTATGTGAATCTTGAATGTGGTGCGATAGGTCTATAAAGCGTCATCAATCTTCCTTGACCAATCATTTCTATTAGCATTCACAGTTTTCGCCAAAATGTGGTTAATCTCTCTATTGGACACTTCTACTTGCCCACTGGAATGTGGATGGTAAGTAGTGGCTACATTGTAGCAGACACCATATTTCACAAGTAACGCCTTGAACAACTTATTACAAAACTGGGAAACTCCATCGCTGATAATCTAGAGAAGATATTATTTTTCAAGAATGCGGTGACACTATTACCTTCATTGTTGGGAAGCACAATTGCTTCCACCTATTTCGACACATAATCAGCCGCAACAAGAATATACTTCATCTAATGTGACATCCCAAATGGGCCCATAAAATCAATTCCCCATACATCAAACAACTCTATTACCAATATAAGATTCATCGCAAGCTCTAACCTCTTTAAAATTCCTTCTTCTCTTTGGCAATGGTAACAAGACATGGCGAAATCATGAGCATCTTGGTGGATGGAGGGCCAGAAGTACCCACATTGCAAAATGCTATGCGCAGTCCGAATTCCTCTATGGTGCCCGCCAACAGGCGATGAATGGCACACCTCTAGTATACTGAACATCTCAACCTCGAGCACACAGCGATGAATAATCCCGTCAGCACAACTACGATACAAGTAAGGCTCATCCCTGAAGAACTTCTTCACATCATGCATAAACTTTCCCCTTTAGTGAATAGACAACTCTTCTGGCAACAAATCACTTGTCAAATTGTTAGAAAAGTCTGCGAACCAAGGAATCAGATCATGAGAAACAGCCAATACCCGTTCATCTAGAAAAGCATCATTAATTTCAGCCCTATCACCAAGCTTGAGCATAGTTTCGTCCTCCAATCTGAACAAGTGATCGGCGACCTGATTTTATGTCTCTTTTTTATTTTTCAGCACAAAGTTAAACCCTTGCAGTAACAACACCAATCTAATCAACCACGGTTTTTTATCCTTATTAGCCATCAAATACCTCAATGCAGAATGATCAGTATGCACAATGACCTAAGTACAAAGCAAGCAGAATAAAAAATTCTCAAATCTGAAAACCACTGCAAGAAGCTCATCTTGAGTCACTGCATAGTTATTTTGAGCCACATTTAGAGCTTTCCTAGCATAGTAGATACGATAAAGAATCTTCTCTCGCCTGTATCCCAAAACCACACCAAGCGCCACTCCACTCGCACCACACATACCTTCAAAGGGTTGCCTCCAATCCAGTTAAATAATGATAGGTGCGAAAACTAGTTTTTCTTTTAACTCTCCAAATTCTGTTAGATAAGCATCATCAAACTCAAGCCTACACTTCTTTTCGAGCAATTTGCACAAAGGGAGTGCAATGTTGGAGAATTCCTTGATGAACCTCCTGTAGAACCCTGCATGCCCAAGAAAACTTCTAACACCTTTTACAGAGATAGGTGGTGCAAACTTTTCTATCACCTCTACTTTCACTCTATCAACCTCAATACCCTTCTCAGAGATCCGATGAACCAGAACTATCCCTTCTTTCACCATGAAATGGCACTTCTCCCTATTGAGCAAAGGATTTCACTTTTCACACCGTTTAAGCACCTCGGCCAAATGATCCAGACAACAATCAAAAGAATCACCTACCATAGAGAGATCATCCATAAATCCCTCAATAGTGCCCCCTACCATATCAGAAAATATCGACATCATACAACGCTTGAATGTCGCTGGAGCATTACACAACCAAAATGGCATTTGTTTGAAGGCAAAAGTCCCATAAGGGAAAGTGAAGTTGGTCTTCTCTTGGTCTTCATAGCTATAGAAATTTGATTGTAGCCCGAATAACAATCAACGAAACAATACCAATCCTTACCCGCAAGTCGGTCCAACATTTGATCCATGAACGACATAGAAAAGTGGTCCTTCTCTGTCCAAGCATTTAATTTTCGGTAGTCCATGTAGACTCTCCATCCAGTCACGAGCCATATCGGAACAAGCTCATTCTTTGCATTCGGAACTACCATCATCGCACCTTTGTTGTGCACACATTAAATAGGACAAACCCAACTACTATCTGCAATAGGATAAATAACTTCGGCATCCAACCACTTGATGATTTCCTTTTTCCCTACCTCCTGCATATGCAGATGAAGTCTTCTCTTGTGTTCAATACTAGGCTTGTTATCCGGCATGAGTTGTATTTTACGAGAACAAATGCTAGGAGAGATCCCAATAACGTCCGCAATAGTCCACCCTATAGCCATTTTAAACCTGTTCAACCTGAAAATTAATGCCTCAACTTGTGTCATATTCAAATATGTCGAGATGATGACCACTAAAGTATTATCTCTCCCCAAGAATACATACCTCAAATGTGATGGTAGAGCCTTAAGCTCTAATTTTGGAGCATCCTCAACAAACAGTCTTGCCGGTGGAGAGTCATGATTCTTCATGTCTAACTCCAATAACTTTGGTATTGAATGGAATTCAAACCTATCAAGTGCGGCGACCAATTCATCATAGTCTTCAATACCATCACTTTCAAAGTTCATCATTATCACTACTAGTGTATCAACACCCAATCTCTCTTTAATAGGCACCTCAAAACCACTCTCTACAATATGATTCACCACTGATACCGACTAGAGCTCACTACTCTGGTTCATGGATTTGCAAATATTGAAAGTTACCACTTCATTATTCAATCGGAACTTCATCTGCCCATTCTCCATATCGACCAAGGCGCGCCCAATGGCAAGGAATGGTCTCCCAAAAATGATGGGAACATCAAAATCAACCTCACAATAAAGTATTACAAAATCTGCCGGAAAGTTAAAATACTCCACTTTCACTAGTACATCATGGAGCACACCAATGGGCCTCCTCACAGTTCTATCGGCCATGAGCAATCGCATCGCAGTCTGTTTTGGATATCCTAAACCCAACTTCTTGTAAATAGACAATGGCATCAGATTAATTATAGCACCAAGATTACATAGTGCCTTAGCAAAATGCAACAACCCGATGGTACACAAAATGCTGAAAGCCCAAGGATCCTCCCTCTTCTGCACAAGGGTCCAGGCAGCAATAGCACTACAATGTTGTAACCTATCATTATCTTTAAAACTCACAACCATTTTTTTCGTCACCAAATATTTCATAAACTTTGCATACCCAGTCATTTTCTCCAAAGCTTCTATGAACGGAACATTGATGGAAAGCTTCTTCAATATACTAATAAACCTATGGTATTTTCCTTCTTCAGTCTTCTTCACTACCCTTTATGGGAAGGGATGTGGAGGTCTAGGCATAGGGACAACTTTTTGGGTTATCTCCACTTCCTTCTCTATCACATTCTTGGACTCTCGAGTAATCTCGATCTCATCATCATGTTTAGTAACCTCAACTTCAACCTCAGAAGGAATGGGTGGATCAATGGTCTGCTTACCCCCTCGAGTAGTGACTGCCACACAATGCCCATCATTCTTCAGATTTTAGATGGTGTTGCTAGGAAATGTGCTAGCCTGTTGTGGTTTTACTGTAGTAGACAAATGATTCATCTACTTCTCAAGTTGCTTGATCGACACTGCATGGGAATCAACTTTTTGACCAATTCCACACAAGTCGTTTCGCATCTCCTTCACATTCTCATCAGTCGAATTAAACCTCTTCATCATCTTGTGCATCTAATCCTTAATACGTGACATACTACCCCCATCTTCCCTATTACCAGATTTGCAATTATGAGGAGGAATATATGGCCCATCCCTATCATTTTTGTTGCTATAGTTGTTCCGGTTGCAGTTGTTGTCGCGATTATAGTTCCCATCCTGGACATAATGACCCTCTCAGTTTTAGTTGACATAGTTCCGACCTTGGTTTACATGACATTGGCACAAATTATCCGAATTGGAACCTTGGGCGTGGTCTCGGAAACCCCCTGTCTGATCATTCACTGCATAGGTATCCTCTTCATAGTAGCACTCCTCAATCGGTGTTGGATTTTAGTCAATAATCTACAACATTTATCTTTTCGGTACCTCCGCTCATATGCTTCAACACCAACCCATGTTTTGTCCTTATCTGAGGCATTTCCTCACGAATTTCATCCGCAGATTGACTAGGTGCATATTGAACTGCGAAAGTTCTTCTTCCAATGTCTGAGTTTCGAGTGCTACATACTTTATTATGCTGGGAAATCTTCTCCAGTTTCTTAGTGATCTCCTCAGAAGTGCACTCACCATATGATACTCTCGCGATAGTATCAAACACAACCTTACCATTGTCATCCTAGCCACTGTAGAAATACTCTTTCAGTGACTCATCATCAATACAGTGGTTTGAAACACGTCTTATGAAAGTAGTGAACCTGTCCTATGAACTACTCATAGACTCTCAAGGCAGTGCTACGAAGTTGTTGAGTTTATCTTTGTGGTTCTGCTTCTTGGACACTGGGAAGTATTTTTCCATGATCACTTTATACAATTGATCCCATGTGTGAATTGAGTTATACGGAAACTCAGTAAACCATACAGCAACATCTCCGATAAATGATAGAGGGAAAATTATCAACCCAATAACATCCATGTCTAAACTTGGTCGACCCACGCAACTTTTGCAAACACTACTCAACTTGGTCATGTGCCCATGTGGATCGTCTGATGCCATACCAGAGAACAAACCCCTCACTGTAAGCATCTGCATCAGACTGCTCATCACCACGAATGTATGCCCCGCAGGTAGAGGAGGTAGAATAATAGGTCCTTCAGATTCAGTGGCATTGAAGCCGACCTTATAATTATCAAGCAACCTCGTTACTGGTGGATTCTGCACCCTTAATGCATCTCCCAATAGATTTCCACCTTGATTTTCAACATTCTCATTAATAACCCTATGAAGCTGCAACTCAGCTCCATCACCTTGACTCTATGTACTTGTCATACACTAAAGTAGGAACCTTAGAGAAACAAAAACAAAAGAAAAATATAAAATTAGGAAATAATTGACTAAAGTTCAACAAAGTAGTTAAACTTAATCTAAAAGCCTTATTCCCCGACAGCAGCGCCAAAATTTTATACGCTCAAATTACACCTCTCTAAAGAAGTATAAGAGATCGTTATCAAGTAAAGAACCCAACTTGGAGGTTGGGGTCGATCCCATGAGGAATATGGTTTAGATTTAGACTTAACCTACAATTATATTCTTTTATTCAACGTATTTCTAATACAAGTAAGTACGCGGGGGGGGGGGGGTTTGAGAAACAAATAATTGAATGTTGTTTAGAGAAAAAGTGAGCAAAATTCAAACTTTGTTGTTATCAATGAGAGAGAGATAAGTTATGTATCTCTAATTCTTTGGTCCTGCAACTAGAGAAATTTACCCCGCACCTTGGTCCGGCTACGTGTATATAATTTACAAACCATTACCTTTACCTCACATTAGACATCACATCAGTGTATTGATTAGTTTTCACCCTCGCACCAATTAACATTAGACTATTAGATAGTATCACACTAAATCTATGTTGATAATTCTTTTCTTATTAAATACCTCCTTGGTACGGCAAGTAGCAACAAGGCGAGTCTTAACGTTTGTAACCGCTTAAAAGACTTCTAAATAAAAGAATTATGAATGCATACAACAACACTATTCAATTATTTAGTTACTATTCATACTTTGTTAATCGCTCGTGGTTCTCACAACCCTAGTTGTGGATTTAGTTACCCATAGTAGCAAGAACACAACTCATATTTTTAGTTGAAGAAATCATGAACTTATGTAATAAGTAGAAGAAACTCAAAATCTCAACTTGAATGTCAAAGTGAAAATCTTCAAAACCGACTTAGGAAATCAAGATTGCTAAAGTTGGATGTTAATCTCCCAAGCCAAAAACTAGAACAAACGTAATAAAGTCTAACCCCCAAAAACGAGGTTTACATACCCTATATATAGAAAAACAAGTCCCAACTAAAAATGAAATGAAATAAGGAAATAAAAATTTTGGACGCGATTTCGATCTACGACACTAACCTACGGACCATGAATTTCCCTATGGTTTGTAGGTCGCTTCCGTGGTTTAGGACTTAGGCAACTCTGCAATAGTCAAAATCTACAGCTATTAGTTGCATTCGACGGACCATCAGGATGGACTGTAGTTCAATCCACGGTCTGTAGATCCTCCTCCGTAGTTGCATACTTAGACTTTTGAAATCTGGTACTGGAACCCTTTCTCTGAATCATTTGACGGAGCTGCAGGATGGCCCATAGGTTGACCTACGGTCCGTAGTTTGTAGATGTGGTTTCACACTTAGTGATGAATTCCCAGATTTTTCCTTCAACCTTTGCCTGACCATCTACGTTCACCATCTACAGAACGTGACTGGACCTACGGTCCGTAGGTCACTTCCGTAGATGCCTTTTTCGGCACAATTCTTCAGTTGTGTCTCGATACTTCCACGTCCGAATTTATATCCTACAAACATGATAAAAACACATTAATACCAATACAAAATGGTCGTACACGCATAACTTTTAAGTCAAATATATTAAAAATACCATAAACTCACGGTATATCAGAAAACCTCAACATTCTGTTGAACTGCATTCCTCAATTGAAGTAATATATGATCAATGTCTTGTTTTTCCTTAACCTACGTTGTCAATCAAATTTCTGACCCATTTTAAAATGTCACACCATAATCCAATATATTCATATGGCAAATTCCTAAGCGAGCAAAACGGTGAACATCTTTTGCCAATTCTTTCCTTTTTTCCTCAGCATGTGCTAAACTACCAGATGGTCAGCTAAGATCATCAGCTACTACATTAGCCTTACTGAGATGGTAAAACACATTAATATCGTAGTCCTTGAGGAATTCAAGCTATCTCCTCTAGCAAATATTCAACTCTTTCTGGGTGAAAACATACTGAAAACTCTTATGGTCTATGAACACATCTACGTGAACACTACACAAGTAATGTCTCCAAATCCTTCAGGTAAATACTATGGCAGAAAGCTCTAGGTCATGATTTGGATAGTTCTTCTCATGCACCTTAAGTTTTCTAGAAGCATAAGTTATAACCTTACCTCGCTGCATCAACACACAAACTAGGCCGACTCTAGATGCATCACAATAGATCACAGAATATTTGAACACTCTGGTAGAGTCAAAATAGGAGTTGTAGGAAACCTAGTTTTCAATTCTGCAATGCTCTTGTTACACTTATCTGACCACTAAAACATGACCTTTTTTTGAGTCAGGTTAGTCAATAGAGAATCTATGGATGAAAATCCTTTCACGAACCTTCTCTAGTAACTAGCCAAACCCAAGAAACTTCTAATATTTGTACGCCATATGGGTATGGGCCATTGCTTCATTGCCTCTATTTTTTTAGAATCCACTTGAATCCGTTCACACAATATGACCAAGGAAAGCAACTGATTGTAACCAAAACTCACATTTGCTAAACTTAGAAAAATAACTGGCGACCTTTGAGAGATTGTAGGACAACCCTCAAATAGGTCACAGGTTCTTCCTAATTCCTAGAGTAAATGAGGATATCATCAATAAATACGATAACGAACAAGTCAAATTACAGCCTGATCACCTAGTTCATCAAATCCATGAAAGTTGACGTAGCACTGTTAATCCAAAAGACATGACTACAAATTCATAATGACAATACTGAATTCTGAAGGTTGTTTTCGAGATGTCACTATCTCTGACTCTAAGATGAGGATAACCGAATCTGAGATCTATCTTCAAAAAATGACTAACACCCTAAAGTTGGTCAAAAAAGTCATTAATCATGGGGATAGGGTACTTATTCTTGATTGTGACTTTATTTAACTACCGATAGTCAATGCACATCTGGAGAGAACCATCTTTATTTTTCACCAGAAACACTAGAGCACCCCATGGGGATATACTTGGTCTAATGAATCCCTTATCTAGAAGGTCTTTCAACTGCTCTTTCAATTCCCTAAGCTCAACTGGAACCATTTTGTAAGGAAGAATAGAAATAGGCTGGGCTTCTTGAAGGAGATCAATTCTCAAGTTGATTTCTCTTTCGGGAGGAATTTTGGGAAGATCTTATGGAAACACTTCTAGGAACTCATTTACTACTAGAACTGACTCAAGAGTTGGGGTTTCGAAGCTTGAATCATTAACCCGAACTAGATGATAGAGCTACCAACTGGAAATCATTTTTTCTGGCCTTAATGTAAGAAATGAATCGACCCATAGGCACTGAGCTACTACCCTTCAACTCTAAGATTACTTCGTCTGGAAACTTTAAATGAACGATCCTGGTTCTACAATCAACTGAGGCATAATAGGAATGTAATCAATCCATGCCTACAATGATATGAAAGCCTACCATTTCTAACTCTACAAGATCTGCCGAGGTGACTTTCTGTGAGACAGTGATAGGGCAATTTCTGTATACGCATCGAGCTATAACATGGTCACCAACTGGAGTAGAAACTCAGAAGGTTTTGAAAGAGTTTCTGCACTTAGACCAAAGTTTACTAATATATAAGGAGTTACAAAAAAAAGAGTAGCCCCTGGATCTAATAGAGCAAAAACATCTAAATGAAAGAGTCATAACTTACCAGTGACCACATCAAGAGAATCTTCCTTGTCCTAGTGAGCTTGGAGAGCATACAACAAGTTCTGGCGCTGACCGCCACCTGTACCAGATAAAGCACCCTGCTGAGTTGGGCTACATGCTGGAGCTGTAGGCTGAGCCTTACTATTGTTACCTCCATGTTCCTGTTAAGAAGAAGTGCAATCTCTCAACCTGTGACCAGGCTGACCACACCCAAAACATCCTTCCTTGCCTGCCAGACACTAGCATGGGTGGTTCTTACCACACCTTGGACATGTTGGGTAGGTTCTGGTACCTGATGAGTCCACAATTTAAAATCATTTAGGTCTTTATTTTGATAGAAATAGTGTCCTTGAATGCTTATTTTGATACAAATAGTGTCCTCGAATGCTTACTTTGTCTCAATATCTGATGAAAACTCTTAAGTTTCAAGTATTTGATGTTTTAGTGGAAGCATGGACACTTAGGCTAAAAAAGGAACAAAAAGACTTCAAAGAACGGAGAAGATGAACCCTGAGCATCACCAAACATCTTTGGCGACTCGTCGAAAGGACAGACTCCGCCCTTTGTTCCCGTATGTGAAGCCCCTTAAGGAAGAGGATCAACAAGGCGATGAAAGGAGCAGGTGGCACTTCATCGAAAAGCTCCGCGAAGCATTACTACACTGCCCAATGGTCCAGAACTTGAAGATGCTAAAGGCAAGCACTAAACGGCGACGAGACAGAAGAAGGGCAAGTCGTCGAGTCATTCGGCATACTCGACTAACCTCGCCAAACTATATGCGAGCACAAATTTCTGTTGGCTATAAATACTAAACTCTTTATTAATTTTAGGTGTTCCGAACCATTATTTATTGTTCACAATAGACTAATACTTTTTTAGATATTTTTCACTCAAGTTTAGATGGGGTTTTGTGGGAGACTTGAAGAGAGAAGGATTTCATCTTCCCCAAATTGGAAATGGGTCTTCTCCATTCTTCTTCCTTTGCTTAAATAAAGGTTTCATTTCTTATACCCATTTGATTTTAGCTTCATTCTAGGTGTATTTTGTTATCTCTTGATGTGTTGTTAAAATCCCATTCTTAGGGTGTGATTTAGCAAATATGTGCTGATATTGTTGTTCGGTCTTTCTTGTTGATAGGATAGACGTATTGTAATGGTGATTTCACCAAGTGGTTGTGCTTTAATTTAATGGATTTGCAGTTACAAATATAAAACATCACATGTGTTTTCAGCTTGCCCGAGAGGGAGGTCGTGAAACCAAGACCACTAGACCGATGGCCTAAGTAGTGGGTCGACATGAGGTTCAGCCCGAGAGGGTGAGCCTTAGTCCCATATCCTAACACTCAGCTCGAGAGAATGAGTGGGGTAAGGCGTATGCTGGTCTTCGTGCGGTAAATGGGTGTTCGAGAGAAACCCATTTGAAACGGGGTAAGTTGCCCAAGAGAGAACTTATTTCCATTTAAAGTTTAGCCTAGTCACTATTATTTTGCAAATTTCTTAGCGAAAGCATGTACCCAACTATTTATCTCAGGTTGTATTGCGGTCACACTCCAAGAACTTCTCCCCATACTTGATTTTCTTGTTAGTTTTAGCTATTTTTGCTACTTGTGACAAAACGCACATTTGATATTTGACAGTTTCTTATCACCCCCTTTAATTTACTATGTTTTTGTTCGTAAGTATCTTTACCTACTACTAGTTAGAGCTAAATTTTATTTTCCTATCAATTCTAAAAACCACTCCCTTGGGACACGACCCAACTTTTAGTTGGTTTACTATACTATCGACGATCGTAGACACTCATACTGTAGACTAGCGTTGTTGGTCACGATAAGCATCAAAATGGCGCCGCTACCGGGGAGTGGGGTTACTTGAGAATGCTTTGTTAAGTGTAATTTTTGTTCTTCTCAGTCATAATTTACTAAATTATTACTTAGTTGTGTTTTGTGATTTGTCAGAATGTAAACAAGGGAAAGCAAGAAATATTTGGGAGTTGATGGAGTTTCCTCCATTAGAGGTAATGATGTATCGGGATCGTATCCTGGCCTTCAAGCAATTGGAGGATGAGTGATTCCATGAGACATAGGCAGGATTCAATGAACTGCTAACCTAATGCCCCACTTATGAACTTCCCAGTACAATCCTCATTGATTGTTTCTACCAAAGTTTTGGCCCTAGAAGCAAGATGTTGGTTGACCAATTCCTTCCTGGCGGGACATCAAAGCAGCCATATACAATAACAGTTTAACTGCTTGACAATATGTCTAAAATGAGCCAAGAGGTTGAAAAGTATTTCTTGATGACCACACTAATGACTCAAATGGATGAGTTAAAAATAAATGGGTAAAGGTCGAATCTTATTGCACAAGGAAGGATAAATACATTCCCCCTCATAATAGAAAAAACAATGAGAACAAGGAGATCAAGCTCATCGAGGTAATACTCTCAACAATTCTCCACAAGGTGACCAAGCAAGACAAAGTGCTGGAGGAATTGAGAGATGGCATCGAAGGAATGAAACAAATTATTTGGCGAGTAGAAAGACCATTTTGCGAGTCGCAAAATAGGTCTGCGAGCCCAACTGGATTTACGGTTTGGCTCAATACAAGAGTTGTATAGAGCCTGTAAAACTCGGCGGATTCGAAAAACAACTGGGCACATTAACAGGTTTGGCAATCTCGATGCAAACCACCGAATTCACCCACTGAAAATTGAAGATTTCTGAAGAAAAGGCTAAATAAATGACCACACGGTGAATCACCATGTGGGTTGGCAAGTGCGACTAACGTTGCCAGATGGATACAAATTGAACAGTATATATATTGCCATCAAGAACACTTTTTCATTCTTTATTAGTTTCAAACTCCATAACTTCACATCAAGGTAGTAATTTACATTCTCTCACCTTAAAATAGTACTTTAGTAACGGATTAGCGCTTGGAACTCGGATTTTCATTACCGCTTCGCATTGCACTTTTGTTTACTCAGCAAAAAGGTTAGTTTCTGGAAAACCCCGTGTGCCTTTGAAAAGTTCAACCTCATATGCAATCTAGGTGTCCATTAATGCATGTTAGATTTCTATGATATGAGTAGAAATTTTTGAATGCCTGCTTCTGATTTGTAAATTGGGGCCTATTTGTTTTCACTAGTCAAATTCCTTTTTCGCTCTACGTACCTTGAATCTAAATGTCACACCCTAAACTCGAGGGGCGCAATTGGCTCCTAATGCCAAAATTCAGGCCCGAGCCGACCCTGCTAAACTATTTGCTACTAGCGCATGGCAGCCACACGAAATCAAGAAATCAAACAAGTATATCTCGGCTTAAAACTGAGTCATCGGACGGCAAGGCCCTTATCAACTTATATATAAAAGAAATAGCTACTCCCAGGAGATCATATAAACAAATAGTCAACTAGCACAGAAGTCCTAATTGGGCCGTCGAGGCCACCATGATATCTATACCAAAAGTAAAAGCAGGTATATATCAATACAATACATCAAACAACTCACAAGCTTCTGCAAACAAACAACATAGGCCAGCAAGGCCATAAGTAGATATAAACCCCACACAGTAGTTTGCAAGCCTCTAAGAGTAGTAAAGATTGGTGGGACAGGGCCCCAGCCTACCCATAAAGATATATGCAACAAAAGGTAACAAACCTCCCAACTCTGGCAGCTCCGGAGGAAAGGGGCTAGCCAATCGGATAAAAGTCAATCTTGCTGCTGAGGAGGTCTACTCAATCGTCTGTCAGAACCTGCATGCATGAATGTAGCGCCCCCAAGTTTATGGGGCGTCAGTACAAAATAATGTACAAAGTATGAAAGGCTATTCTGTGATGAGGTATCTTGATATACTAGAATAATCCAATAAATAAATCAACGCTAAAATAAGTGTACTGATCTGCTCCTAAATCTAAACTTATCAAAAATAATAAAACAACAACCTAGCCAAGCCCCCATAAGCTCGGTAGGTACAAACAGCACACAAGACCACCTACTCAGGCTCCCATAAGCCCGGAAGGTGCCAATCAGCCTATATACCCCTATCAGTAGTCCCCTAGCCCCGTAGGTATTCACNTGATGAGGTATCCTGATATACTAGAATAATCCAATAAATAAATCAACGCTAAAATAAGTGTACTGATCTGCTCCTAAATCTAAACTTATCAAAAATAATAAAACAACAACCTAACCAAGCCCCCATAAGCTCGACAGGTACAAATAACACATAAGACCACCTACTCAAGCCCCCATAAGCCCGGAAGGTGCCAATCAGCCTATATACCCCTATCAGTAGTCCCCTAGCCCCGTAGGTAGTCACATAACCCTCTTAGGCATTAATATAGCCTTGTAGGTAGCACATAGCTCTCTTAGGCATCAACGTAGCTTATAGACAACTCATAGCCCTCTTAGGCAACAACATGGCCCTGTAGGAAGCACATAGCCTTATTAGCCGTCACTATAGCCCTATAGGCAACTTAATGCCCCGTTAGGCATCCATATAGCCTTGTCGGCAGAACATAACTCTACTAGACATAGATCACATTCCTGCAGCTAACCAAAATACTCCCAACGGCAATAATAACAATCCAACCGCTAAAACTGAGCAATTTAGTTATAAAAAACCTATACAAATAGCTTCTAAGTCGTGTCCAACATAGGGACGCTACTAACTAAATAAGAATTCCGACAAGGAAGGATTATATCAACTCGAGCAGCCAACAATCAACAATCACCGCTACAATTTTATCAAGGATAACAACCCGAAAACATTTCTTCTAAGCTTTAGGCAAACATGTCGTAACTAGGGAATAGCCTTACATAACTTTTTCGCTAAATTCACGTGGACTAATGACTTTTACTCAATACTACCTCGTTAGTACAACAAGGTAGGACCATAATCAACACACAAAAATAAAAGATACCATGCAATATGATAAAATATATGTATTTCCATCGCAAATTGCTACTTGCTGCTTATAAAAGCTAGAGTCGATGAAAGAAGGGTCTTACCTCGATCTTAAGGTCGTAATACACTTCAAAACCTTCAAATATATCCAAACCCTTGTTTTCCCAACACTAAAATGTGATATTCTACACAATCGATACAACAAATTATACCATGATGATGAGCCCAACGTGTAGAACAACTTTTGTCAAGGACTTAATTCGAGAAAATCTATATTTCACTTTATCCTAGAAATAGGTTTCTGTAATTTCTCTAATTTTTAGCTTAAAAATAGTGAAAAAGGTCGAAGGAGAAGATATATGTAACATTCCACCAACTTAGGGCCCCACCTCACGTGCCTGCTTGCGCAGACCCACGAAAATGTGAATATCTCTCTATTCTAAATTTGTTTGAATGAACGGTTTGATGCGTTGGAAACTTGAATCGTAGAAATTCAATTTCATAGCTTGTGGAAACCATAACTCTTAATAAATTGGGAGAAAATGTCTAAGACATTTGACTCAAATTTCAGACAAATCTTTAAAAAGGAATTTACGGTAACTTTCGCCAACTTTTGTTTTATCACTTACCTAACTTCAAAACTTGAGATACCACACTTGAACACTTAAAATATCATATCACACATCATTTTTAATTTATTACTCACCCTCCTTGTCTTTCCACGAAGATACAAGTTAATTTAGACGTTTTAAAAGTTGGGGTGTTACATCCTTTCCCCCTTAGAAACATTCGTCCTCAAATGAAAAATCTGAGTCACGCTGTTCAGTCCTTAGGAGTTGCCAAAATTTAGGCAGTGTATCCTTTGGAAATGCCACTATCCAGGAACCTGAAATGTAAAATTTCTAAGATAGACGTCTCACATTACAACATAAATAACTAAGCGTTATAGCTCCACCACAACAGTGCGAGCATATATACATTGACAACTACAATAATAATAATAAGCAATAGTATATATATATATATATATAGGTATCTTACCTTACTGCCCTAATATAAACTAAAATGACATCACCCTGGGGTATGAAACAAGTGAGGATATTTGGACCTCATGCTATCCTCAGCTTCCCAGGTCACCTCTTCTCTATTTTTGTTCCTCCACAATACTTTAACCGAAGCCACCTCCTTAGTCCTCAATTTACGAACCGATCGATCTAATATAGCAACTGGAGTTTCCTCGTACAACAACTCCTCTGGGATTTGAACATCCTCAACTGGGACAACCCGAGAAGGGTCTCCTACACACTTCTGTAGCATTGATACATGGAAAACTGGATGAAAAGATTTTAGCCCCGAAGGCAATTCTAACCCATAAGCCACTCGTCATACCCTTCGGAGGATCTGGTATGGCCCAATGAATCTTGGACTAAGCTTTCCCTTTTTGCCAAATCAAATAACACCTTTCATAGGCGAGACTTTTAAGAATACCTAGTAATTAACGCAAAACTGTAAGTCCCTTCGTCGCACATCTGAGTATGACTTCTGTCGGCTTTGAGTTGTTAGCATGCTCTCCCGAATGAGCTTAACTTTATCCACTGTCTACTAGACTAAGTCGGGTCCAATCAACCTCTACTCACCTATCTCGAACCATCCAATGGGGGATCTACATTTTCTCCCATACAAAGCCTCATAAGGTGCCATCCCGATGCTGGAATGATAATTATTATTGTATGCAAACTCTATAAGAGGTAAGTGGTCATCCTAACTCCCCTTGAAGTCTAGCGCGCACGCCCGTAACATATCTTCGAGAGTCAAAATTGTGCAGTCAGCCTGACAATCTGTCTGAGGGTGTAAGGCAGTACTAAGATTAACCTATGTCCCCAGTCCTTTCTGGAAGGACTTCCAGAAGTTGGCGGTAAATTGTGCGCCTCTATCAGAGATAATAGATACTGGAACACCGTCTAGCCTAACAATCTCTCTAATATAGAGCCCTGCTTAGTCTTCGGCCAAAAAAGTGGGTTGATTTAGTTAGTCTATCAACAATTACCCAAATAGAGTCAAACTTGCCACGCGATTGAGGAAACCCTGTAATAAAATCCATATTAACTGCTTCCCAGTTCCACAAAGGAATGGCATCTCCTGAACTAGCCCAGCGGGCTTTTGGTGCTCAACATTCACCTATTGGCATTTAGGACACTGTGCCACAAATTTAGGAACGTCCTTCTTCATCCCATGCCACCAATAGATCTCCTTAATATTATGGTACATCTTCGTCGAACTAGGGTGAATAGAATAATGGGAATGATGTGCCTCTTCCATAATTCGATGTCGAAGCCCTGCAACATTTGGAACACATAATCGACCGCTATATCTGAGGACTCCATCTTCTGCTATATCAATTGCTAAAGACTGTGGATCCTGAACCTTGGCTTTAAGCTTCTCTATGCTAGGATCCTCTTGTTGCCGTAATTTTACTTCTACAACTAGAGATGATACAACTGTATCCTGAATTGTGACCCCACTATCATCTGCCTCTAACAATCTGACTCCTAAGCTAGCTAACTGATGAAGCTCTCGCGCTATCTCCAGCTTCTCAACATCTAAGTGGGATAAACTACCCATAGATTTTCGATTGAGGGTATCGGGTACCACACTAGCCTTTCCTGGATGATATAAAATATCCACGTCGTAATCTTTCAGTAATTCAAGCCATCGACGATGTCGCAAATTTAACTCCTTCTGTCTAAATATATATTGAAGGCTCTTATGATCTGTGAAGATGTCAACATGAACACCATACAAATAGTGTCTCTACATCTTTAATGCATGCACAACTACAGCCAACTCTAAATCGTGGGTCGAATAGTTTTTCTCATGCTTCCTCAACTGCCTTGAAGCATATGCAATAACTTTACCATGTTGCATTAGAACACATCCCAACCCAACACCAGAAGAATCTCAATACACTACATAGCCTTCTAAACTGTCTAGTAATGCAAGAACTGGTGCTGATGTCAAGCTGTCCTTCAACTCCTAGAAACTGTGCTCGCAAGCCTCAGTCCACTAGAACTTAGCTGCTTTTTGAGTCAGCTTCGTTAATGGGCCTGAAATTGAAGAAAATACCTCTACAAACCTTCTGTAGTACCAGTTAACCCTAAGAAACTAGGAACCTCAGTCGGAGTCATGGGTCTGGGCCAAGTCTTTACGGTCTCAATCTTTTGTGTATCAACCGCAATGCCTGCATCTGATACAATATGGCCTAAGAAAGCTACAGAGTCTAACTAGAACTCACACTTAGGAAACTTTGCATAAAGTTCTCAGTCTCGAAGAACCTGAAGGACTGCCCGCAGATGATTTGCATGCTCATCTTTTGAACGTGAGTATACAAAAATATCATTATTAAATACAATCACAAACAAGTCTAGATACGGCCTGAATATACTATTCATCAGGTCCATGAACACTGTTAGGGCATTAGTTAATCCAAAAGACATTACCAAGAACTCAAAGTGTCCATATCTAGTTCTAAAAGTTGTCTTTGGAACGCCTTTCTCCCGAACTTGTATCTGGTGATACACTGATCTTAAATCAATCTTTGACAAACACTTAGCACCTTGTAACTAATCAAACAAGTCATCTATCCTCGGAAGGGGATGCTTATTATTTATAGTTGTCTTATTCAGTTGTTGGTAATCAATACACATTCTTAGTGAGCCATCTTTCTTCCTTACGAACAACACTGGTGCACCCTATGGTGAAGCACTAGGCCTAATAAAGCCTTTATTCAGCACGTCTTTCAGCTGATCCTTCAACTCCTTTAGCTCAGTAGGAGACATTCTATAAAGAGGGATAGATATGGGTTGTGTACTTGGTAGCATATCGATAGCAAAATCAATATCCCATTCTGGAGGGATACCAGGGAGTTCGTCTGGAAATACATCTAGAAACTCATTAACTACCGAAATAGACTGAAGAGTCGGTGGTTCTGCATCTATATCATGAACGTGAACAAGATGATAAATATAACCCTTGGTAATCATCCTCCTTGCCTTAAGATAGGAAATAAACCTACCTTTCGGCATTGTTGTATCGCCTTTCCATTCCCGAACTGCCTTTCCTGGAAAGTGGAATCTAACAATATTTGTCCGGCACTCAACATTAGCATAACAAAATGCTAACCAGTCCATACCCATAATGACGTCAAAATAAACCATCTCTAATTCTACCAGGTTTACAGAGGTCTGACGGTCGATAATTTCTACCGTGCAACCTCGATAGACTCTCCTGGTAATAGTAGACTCACCAACTGGTATAGATACAATAAAGGGTCGATCAAATGACTCTGCTACGATACATAACATCCCCGAAATAAATGGAGTAACATAAGACAAAGTAAATCTAGGATCTATCAAAGTATAAACACAATGGGAGCAAACAATCAATGTACCTATCACAACATATGGTGATGATTCTGAGTCTTGTCGGCTAGTTAATGAATATGTACGGTTCTGTCCACTACCAGAACTAGATGTTCCCTCTCTCCCTCTGCCTCTACCCCTACGTGCTAAAGTATAGGGTCCACGCCTTGTAGACTGTGCTGATGAGGAGGAACCTACTGCTGACCTGGTCGACTGACCTGTACCACCCTGACCTATGGTAGGGTACTTTCTCTGCCATGCCCCTCCTGTCCAAAAGAATAACAACTTTTAGAACCCTGTCTGCACCTCCCGAAATACATCTTACCGCAAGTAATGCAACGCGGTGGGGATGTCCTAGCCTGGGTTGAACCCCTCTGTTGCTGCAAGCCTGATGCTCGTGAACCCTCACCTGAACCTGACTGTTCCTAATGATCAAAGCTACTACCCTGGAACTGTTGTGGTGGAGGTCTAGGTTGCCTAATAAAATATCAGGGTTTGGGACCACCATGAAAATCTCCCTGCGAACCAGCGGGCCTAGCCCTCTTTTGTCTCTCTCTCGACCCTCTCACTCGTATACTGTAGATGTCGGGGATTCTCTATGCCCTGTGCGAAGGCCTGAATCCGCGAGATATCCATATTATCATTTAGCGCAGCGGTAGAACAAGCCTCGATATAGTCTGACTTAAGCCCTCCGACAAATCTACGTACCCTGTCATACATCCTATCAACAAATGCTGGTGCATATCTAGCCAATGAATCAAATCTCAGCCCGTACTCTCGAACACTCATGCCACCTTGTCGGAAGTTCAAAAACTGGTCCACCCAGCCATCCCTAGTCTCTCGAGGCAAATAGTAATCTATAAAGGCTTCTATAAAGCTATCCCAAGTGGGTAGAGATCTATCTTCTCCCATAGATCCCTCCAAAATTTCATACCACAATACTGGAACATCACGCAATCGAAATGCTGCTAACTCAACTGACTCAGTCGCTGAGGCATGCATGACTTTGAAGATCCTATGAAGCTGATCAACAAAGTGTTGAGGGTCTTCTCTGCGTTTTGTCCCTGTAAACTCTAGAGTATTCAAGGAAAGAAATTCACGAACTCTCGAACTTCCGGGCCCTTCAGAAGGTCCGGCAATATCTGGCGCAACTAGTTGGCACTTTGCCGCTACTAACTGTGCTAACATATATACTGCACTCTTCAAATCCTGATAAGATGGAATAGGAGAAACTAGAGGTGGTACTGCTGGTGGAGCCGGAAGTCCTGTAGCCCTCGGAGGCTCCTAAAGCTGTGGAGAAGCTATAGGGGGCTGAGAAGATGTCTCCCCCTCAGTCTCACAATGGGCCACCTCCACCTGTGGTACGTTGTCGGTACCCTCGCTTGCAGTTGTATCTAGCCCCTGGCTAGTTGTGGTATGTCTAGTGTTTGTCATCTCTATATGCATACAAGTATCAATTATAAGCTAGAAACCTCAACCCTTAAGACACCGCTCTATAGCACAAGGTGAGCAAAAGAAGGATAGTCATTCTAACATGTCCGGCAGCTTCTTGTTTATCAAATGTGGTGCACACCACATTTGTAAACACGACTCTACTAGACATGCCATGCAAACTCCCTAGGATACGACGTTGCTCTGATACATAGTTTTGTCACGCCCCAAACTCAAGGGGCGCAACTGGCTCCTAATGCCAAAACTCAGACCTGAGCCGACCCTACTGAACCATTTGCTACTAACGCATGGCAGCCACAGGCAATCAAGAAATCAAACAAGTATATCTCGGCTTAAAACTAAGCCATCGGCCAGCAAGACCCCTGTCAACTAATCTATAAAAGAAACAGCTACTCCAAGGAGATCATATAAATAAATAGACAACTAGCACAGAAGTCCTAATTGGTCCGTCGAGGCCACCATGATATCTATACCAAAACTAAAAGCAGGTATATATTCATACAATACATCAAACAGCTCACAAGCTTCCGTAAACCAACAACATAGGCCAGTATGGCGATAACGTAGCTGTAAACCCCACATACTAGTCTGTAAGCCTCTAAGAGTAGTAGATATTGGTAGGACAGGGCCCCAACCTACCCATAAAGATATATACACCAAAAGGTAACAAACCTCCCAACTCTGCTAGCTCCGGAGGAAAGGGGCTAGCCAACCAGATAAAAGTCAATCCAGCTGTTGAGGAGGTATACTTAGTCGTCTGTCAGGACCTACATGCATGAATGCAGCGCCCCCAAGGCCATGGGGCATCAATACAAAATAATGTAGAGAGTATGAAAGGCAATATACTATGATGAGGTATCCTAATATACTAGAATAATCCAATAAATAAATCAAGGCTAAGATAAGTGTACTGATCTGCTCCTAAATCTAAACTTATCAAAAATAATAAAACAACAAACTAACCAAGCCCCCATAAGCTCGGCAGGTACAAACAGCATTCAAGACCACCTACTCAGGCCCCCATATGCCCGGAATGTGCCAATCAACCTATATACCCCAATCAGTAGTCCTCTAGCCCCGTAGGTAGTCACAAAGCCCTCTTAGGCATTAATATGGCCCTGTAGGTAGCACAAAGCTCTCTTAGGCATCAACATAGCTTATAGACAACTCATAGCCCTCTTAGGCAACAACATGGCCCTGTAGGAAACACATGGCCTTTTTAGCCGTCAATATAGCCCTATAGGCAACTCATAGCCCTGTTAGGCAGCCATATAGCCCTGTAGGCAGAACATAGCCCTTCTAGACATAGATAACATTCCTGCAGCTAACCACAACAGTCACAATGACAATAATAACAATCCAACTGCTAAAAGCGAGCAATTTAGTTATAAGCAACCTATACAAATATCCTCTAAGTCATGTCCAACATAGGGACGCTACTAACTCAATAAGAATCCCGACAAGGGAAGATTATATCAACTCGAATCAACCAATAATCAACAATCACGGCTACAAGTATATCAAGGATAACAACCCAAATACATTGCTTCTAAGCTTTAAGTAAACATGTCAAAAGTAGGGAATAGCCTTACATACCTTTTTCGCTAAATTCGCGTGGCCTAATGACTTTTACACAATACTCCCTCGATACTACAACAAGGTAGGACCATAATCAAAACATAAAAATAAAACATACCATGACAATACGATAAAATATATGTATTTCCGTCGTAAATTGCTATTTGCTGCTTATAAAAGCTAGAGTCGATAAAAGAAGGGTCTTACCTCGATCTTAAGGTCGTAATACGCTTCAAAACCTTCAAATATATCCAAACCCTTGCTGTCCCAACACGAAAATGTGATATGCTACGCAATCGATAAAAAAAATTATACCACGATGATGAGCCCAACGTGTAGAACAACTTTTGTCAAGGACTTAAGTCGAGAAAATCTATATTTCACTTGATCCTAGAAATGGGATTCTTTAATTTCTCTGATTTTTAGCTTAAAAATGGTGAAAAATGTCGAAGGAGAAGATATATGTAACATTCCACCGACTTAGGGCCCCACCACACGTGCCTGCTTGTGCAGTCCCACGAAAATTCAAATATCTCTCTATTCTGAAGTTGTATGAACGAACAGTTTAATGCGTTGGAAACTAGACTCGTAGACCTTCAATTTCGTAGCTCGCGGGAACCATAAATCTTAATAGATTGGGAGAAAACGTCCGAGACATTTCCTTCAAATTTCAGACAAATCTTTAAAAAGGAATTTACGGTAACTTTCGCCAACTTTTATTTTGTCACTTACCTAACTTCAAAACTTGAGATACCACACTGGAACACTTAAAATATCACATAACACATCATTTTAAATTTATTACTCACCCTCCTTGTCTTTCCACGAAGATACGAGTTAATTTAGACGTTTTAAAAGTCGGGGTGTTACACTAAATGTGGAAAATTGTGCATAATGGGTGTTGACCCTGATTGGGTGCTATGGGTCTGGGCTAAATTTGATTAATGCATGGTTTAATTTTGCTTTTGAGGTTTGTACGAATGATTTTTAAAGGTGAGTTGAATCTCAGGCACATTAAGTCAGTCGGCGAGCTGAGTTGACCTCGCCGAGTCACTCAGCGTTTCCCCTAGTGGACCTAAATCGCCTTTAACGTCATATCTTTACTTTTGTGGGCTCTATAACTTTTGGCGGACTTATTCATGATCGCCATAGAGGTTTGGCAATTTGCTGATTAGATCAGCGAGTCTGTCTGAAATTTGCTGCTACAATGTAAACACTCACTATTCTCTCTAACATTACGCAAATATGGTCGAACAACCTACTAGAGGAAGAGAGAAAGGAATTGTGATCACAGAAAATACACCTCCACCCAGGGGAAAGGCTACCACAATTTCAAAAAGCAAGGGGAAGGGCAAAGCCCTCGTATTATTCGACGCAAGCTATGACAGCACATGCTTCTACACCACCGAGCCACCGACCTATAACAGTGAGAGTGCAGAGTCTAACGAGGATTACTAGATAGAGTCAAGGAGGGCTGAGTTACGATCCAAAATGATACATGATCCATATCGGATAAGAGATAGGCAATCCACCACTCCAACTCCTCCAGCTCCAGGGCAAGCATTAGTGCTGGCACATCCAGTACAAGGTCCCAAATATTGATCAATGAATAGATCAAAGGCTGATGGTCTGAGAACGATCATTGAGGAGAAACGACTTTCCATAGATGGGTTATTAATAGGTATTCAGAAGTGATAGAGTCCCTAAAATACCACAAATTCCAAATCTTCACAAGACATCACGACTCTTACATACCAAGTTGGGTTAGAGAGTTCTACGACTCATACAGTGCATTGGTACCACAACAGAAAAGATAGTCTCATTTTTTAAAGCAGTTGACAATGTGGTTGTCAGAGGAAAGAAGGTAGCCTGTGACAGTGAGAGTATCAACAGAGCTTTGGGAATGTCAGATAAGATTAATGACCACTGCCAGCACTTGATCAGGACACAAAAGTTGGATGCAATGAAAACGTGGTTAGCTATGATAGTCTCATATGATAATGCTCCGACATAGTTACCAGAAGGAGTTCCAATTGAGAAGAAAAATCTTAATGTAGCTGCACGATACTGGTTCAGATTCATTAGCAGCACCATTATGCCATCACAAAATGAATCAATCCTTCGTCATGCTAAAGCAACTTGTCTTGGATGCATCATAGAGAAAACGAGGATAAATCTCGGGAAGATCATTTCCTCTTAAATCCATATGAGTGCAAAGCAAGGCCAGACATCTCTCCCTTTCCCGGTATTAATCACTGAATTATGCAAAATAGCTCGGGTGCCAAACATGTGGAATTGGCTGCCACCGCCTCCAACAGTATCAGAAAGATCAAAGTCGAATATCTTAAAGACCAGGCGGATAAGAGACAGAAGGAAGCTGTGGCCACTACATCTATTCCTACAGAGGCATCGTTGCCTACTCCGGCCCCTGGACCTTCAGATATATCCGATGGCATTACCACTACTTTTGACTCTACAGGTCCCTCTGCTGCTTCATTACCACGTAGACTTACAACTGTTGTTGCCCCCTATCAACCAATCACTCAAGCATCTTTGAAACGAATGGGACAGCTTGCTCAAACTGCTAATTGTTGCACGGCCAACATGGAAAGTTGCATTCCAGGCATGATTCAGGCTACCCTCGATATTACCATGAGACCACTGAGCACTACTATTGATGCTCTAGAGGCCAGGATGTTAGTGTGTGAGCACGATCAAGGAGCCATAAAGGAAGTAACAGCTGTAAAGGCCACCATTGCAAAGCTAAAGAAAGATGTGGACTACCTAAAATCCACTGATATATCCATGATCTTTGGAACAGTGGAAGTTCCAAATGTGCCCGAGATGCCTCAGACTGTCGCAGCCATGGAAATGGAATAGAGCATATAGCTGATCTTGAATCAAAAGTAGAAATTATCGAAGAGATAGTTGAAGAAGCTACAGCGGACAACATAGTCGAGACTGAAGAAATCTTGATAGATGTTGTTGTCCAACCTTCTTTGGCAAAGTCTCCATCTACTAGATCCAGTGGAGCTGGTTCTTCTGGTTGTCACTCTGGATACTAATGCCATGACAGATGGAGCAACCACATATCCATGATCCCCTCTTTACCACCCTATCAGTTCTTAGTTATCTTTCATTGTTTGGATATTTATTACTTGCATTTGAGGACAAATGATTTTATTTGTGGTGTGGTGAGTCCCACCTATGTGTGCTACATTTTTCTCGTGTTTATATATATTTGCGTTGTTCTATTTAAAATTGTTTTTAAAACTGCTTTGTGATTGTTTGGGCTTATGGCTCTCTTATGGGTTAATTGCAAATGATTTTGACCCTTCCAAAAAATTTGAATTTTTCGCACATTTTTTCCAACCCTCATGAGTTGAATGTTGCTTTTATTTTTCAAAAAATTGAGCCTCGGTTTCGATCAATACCAATAACTCAAGAGTGCTCTCAATTGAAAGAACATGAATGTACGGCTACGATGAGGCCAAATGAAGGTGCATAGACAATATGTGAACTCTTTGTATCTCGTTGTGATTAGTCATAGACAATCTGTGAACTCTTTGCATCTCGTTGTGATTAGTCATTTACCAAATTGATTCTCTTGTAATCACCGTTGTACACTAGCGAAAGTGTGTAGTGTTGTTTGACTTAAGTGTCAATGCCTTGTGTGATTCGCATAAACCTAGAATTTTTCCAATTAGTCTGATTGATTTAGAAAGGTGTCCTCTTGAGATGATCTTAGCTAATTTTAAAGAGTGTGAGATAAATTTGACATATACCTCTTTTGTGGCCTACCCATGAGCGTGTGAAACTCTTTTGAACACCCTTTGAGTCTTACCTTTCTTTGGAAGTACCTTGATGAACCCTAGACATTACTTAACCCACTACCTATAATCCTCTTCATTTGTGGTTTACTAAATAGCTAACTTAGGTCAAAAGCCTATGTTGGGGGTGTGGCGAAAAGGAAAAGGAGAAGTCAAGAAATGCAAGAAAAGTCCCACCCTAATCCATGGTATTGCATGAAAATGGAACCCCTTCGATTAAAAAAATAAATTAAAAAAAAATTTACGAAGGAGATCAGTTTCCAAGCAATCTATGAAGGTGAATAAAAGGTGACTTAGAACCATTAAAAAAAGAATTGATAGAGAAAACGAAGGGAATGCCTTGAGAATACCACATCTCACGAGAACAAAGTCACTAAGCCTAAATGACCATACCTTTTGCACTCAGCCCCATTACAAGCCTAGAAAGACTTTTTTGATTTTGAATAAGCCGAATCGAAAGTCAATTGGAAAATAAGGGTAAACCTATGGGTGAAAACATGCATTGTGTTCCTCTTTTTGAGTGTGAGTGTTGCATTTGATTCCTGATCTTGAAATGATTAACTTTTGTGTCAAAATATGGAATCATTCTTTATGTGAGGGCATTTAAATACTTTTTGTTGAACTTGAACTTGCACAAGTAGCAAGTATTGCGAGCATGAGAATCTTTGGAAATTGTGTGTCACAACATCAATATTTGAGTACACAATTGATCGTTGCATAAGTAAATTGAGTCTTCTTGTGTGCACTAATGATTGAGTCTTGTGTACCACTATTTGAGACACCCTTGTTGAACAGCTGAACTCAAGTTTGCTTGAGGACAAGAAAAAGTTGAAGTTGGGGGTGTTTATGAGTCCATAATTTGGACTCTTTTAGGGCTTTATTTTGATAGAAATAGTGTCCTTGAATGCTTACTTTGTCTCAATATCCGATGAAAACACTTAAGTTTCAGGTATTTCAAGTTTTAGTGGAAGCATGAACACTTAGGCGCAAAATGGAACAAAAAGGCTAGAAAGAATGAAGAAGCTCAAGCCTTAGCATCGTCAAACATCTTTGGTGACTCGCCGAAAGGACAGACTCCGCCCTTTGTTCCAGTACGTGAAGCCCCTGAAGGAAGAGGATCAAGAAGGCGATGAAAGGAGCAGTCGACACATCGCCGAATAGTTCCATGAAGCAGTACTGTACCATACAATGGTCCAGAATGTGAAGATGCTGAAGGCAAGAAGCATTAAACAGCAATGAGATAGAAGAAGGGCGAGTTGACAAGTCATTCGGCGTACTCGACTAACCTCGCCGAACTATATGCCAACACAAATTTCTGATGGCTATGAAGTCTAAAATATTTATTAATTTTAGGAGTTCTGAACTATTATTATATTGTACACAATAGAATTGTATTTTTTAGATATTTTTCTCTCAAGTTTGTAGAGGGTTTTGCCGGAGACTTGAAGAGAGAAGTATTTCATCTTCCCCAAGTTGGAAGTGGTTCTTCTCCATTCTTCTTCCTTTGCTTAAATAAAGGTTTAATTCCTTATACCCATTTGATTTTAACATCATTTTAGGTGTATTTTGTTATATCTTGATGTGTAGCTAAAAACCCCTATTCTTGGGGTGTGATTTAGCAAATATGTGTTGAAGTTGTTGTTGGGTCTTGCTTGCTGATAGGCTAGATGTATTTTAATGGTGATTTCACCTAGTGGTTATAGTTTAATTTAATGGGTTTGTAGTTGCAAATACAAAACCACCCATGTGTTTTCAGCTTGCACGAGAGGGAGGTTGCGAAACCAAGACCACTAGACCGACGGCTTAAGGAGTGGGTCGACAGGAGGTTCAGCCCGAGAAGGTGAGTCGTAGTCCCATATCCTAACACTCAGCTCGAGAAAGTGAGTAGGGTTAGGGGTAGGCTGGTCTTCATGCGGTAAATAGGTGTCCGAGAGGAACCCATTTGAAACGGGGTAGGTTGCCCAAGAGGGAACTTATTTCCATTTAAAGCTTAGCCTAGTCACTATTATTTTGCAAAATTCCTATCAAAATCATGTACCCAACGATTTACCTCAGCTTGTATTGCGGTCACACTCCAAGAACTTCTCCCCATACTTGATTTTCTTGTTAATGTTAGCTATTTTTACTACTTTTGACAAAACCCCCATTTGATATTTGACACTTTCATGTTTCCCCCTTTAATTTACTATATTTTTGTTCGTAAATATCTTTATCTACGACTAGTTAGAGCTAAATTTTATTTTCTTGTAATTCTCAAAACCACTCCCTTGGGACACAACCCCAAACTTTAGTTTGGTTTCTATACTATCGACGATCGTAGACACTCGTACCGTAGGTTAGTGACGTTGGTCACCATAATCATCAGTACCTGAAACACTCCCTCTAACTTTAAGCCCGATGCCCTACCTTTGTGATCCAGTAAGAACCTAGAGGATGGAGCACTAGCTGATGAAGGTGCTTGGGTTGAAGAATTCTTCTGAAACTGCGAGCGGCTTCCACCACCCAATTTCTTCTGATAGTAATCATAGTTACCTGTCCTAGCTTTTTTGTTGTCCTTAGCCATTTCCGATAAGCTTATCTCCCTTAGCGTGTTGAGCATGAGTCATGAGCCTACAGATAATCATTTCATCTAACAACATAGCATTCCTGCACTCTATCTTCACTAATTCAGACACACCATATAGAAACTTAGACATATGTGCCCTCGAAGACACAGTTAAAGCACAAATAGCACAAATTAGACCAAGAACCATATTATACGAATAACACCCATCACACATTAACTCAACTAGACACATCGGAGAATAAGAGTTCGACAGTTTAAGGAAGATTATCAAATAATAATCGACAATTAACCAATTCTATCCACTCAGGGAGGTTCAACAGATTTTAACAAAATCATAGAGTTTGCAATACTATACTGACAAAATAATTACGGGTATTGAGAAGCTAAACTTTTGTACTGATTAAAATACTGTTAAAAGTTAGGCGGCAATGCAATCTAAATCCATGCACAAATCAATGAACCAAAATACTCCAAAAATGCAAGAAATATAATACTAAAGTGCAGGTGTGAGTTTGGCGAGGTGAAAAAGTGATGGAAAGAGAATGAAGTTAGAACTTTTTAAACCTTCCGCTGAAAGACCATCAAGTTTTTGTGCATTGGGTGACATTAGTCCAGATCGCCGAACCTTTTGGCGATTCACTCAGTTGTCACTTGTCCCACCGAGTTTTTTACAGATCCAAGCCCACACTAGGTTTGATCAAATGGCAGGGTAAGTCGGGGGTCGGCGAACCTTAATTCTTATTCAGCTTCCACACTTTCACTTGCATAATCAACATACCATTATTTTATCAAAGCCAAAATAGAGATAAGAACACGGGTTTTGGGTTGCCTCCCAAACAACGCCTTAGTTAACGTTGTGCCAAGACGCAAGTTCACCTTCAAATCTCACTCTTAGGTTAGCCACATTGTCACTAGGAAAACCCCCTTGTTGTCTCGGATTGAGGTGAGACAAGATATAACCCGTTTAGGTCTCCAACTGTTTGATTGAAACAGAATGGGAGGTGACGGTATGGCTAAGGGTATAAACATTTTTTTTCATGCTTTTTAGCATTATGTCTGACTGATGCTTATCGTGACCAATGACACTAACCTACGGTTTGAGTGTCTACAATCCTCGATAGTATAGTAACCCAACTAAAGGTTGGGGTCGTGTCCCAAGGGAGTGGTTTTGAGAATTTATAGAAAAATAATTTTTTGCTCAAATTAGTCATGGCTAAAGAAATTTAAAAACCAAAACATAGTAAATTAAAGGGGGTGACACAAAAGTGTCAAATATCCAATGGGAGTTTTGTCACAAGAAAATCTAGTATTGGGAAATGTTCTTGGGGTGTGACCGCAATACAAGTTGAGATAAATGATTGGGTACATACTTTCAATGGGAAATTTGCAAGATAATAGTGACTAGGCTAAGCTTTAGATGGAAATAAGTTCCCTCTCGGGCAACTTACCCCGTTTCAAATGGGTTCCTCTCGAACACCCATTTGCCGCATGAAAAGACCAGTTTATGCCTTTCCCCACTCACTCTCTCGAGTTTAGTGTTAGGATATGGGATTAGGGCTCACCATCTCGGGTTGAACCTCCTGTCGACCCACTCCTTAGGACATTAGTGTAGTGGTCTTGGTTTCGCGACCTCCCTCTCAGGCAAGCCGAAAACACATGGGTGGTGTTGTATTTGCAACTACAAACCCATTAAATTAAACCACAACCACTGGGTGAAATCACCATTAAAATACATCTACCCTATTAGCAAGCAACACCCAACAACAATATCAACACATATTTGCTAAATCACACCCCAAGAATGGGGTTTTTTAGCCACACATCAAGAAATAACAAAATACACCTGAAATGATACTAAGATCAAATGGGTATAAAAAATTAAACCTTGATTTAAGAAAATGAAGAAGAATGGAGAAGACCTATTTTCAACATGGTGAAGATGAAATCCTTCTCTCTTCAACTATACCAGTAAACCCTCTCCAAACTTGAGAGAAAATATCTGAAAATGCACTATTCTATTCTTAAAATAATAATAATGGTTTGGAACTTCTAAAAATTAATAAGAAGTTTAGTATTTATAGCCATAAAAAATTAGTGCTGGTGGATAGTTCAGCGAGGTTAGTCGAGTCCACCGAATGACTCGGCGACTCACCCTTCTTTTGTCTCATTGCCATTTAGTGCTTCCCTTCAGCATCTTCATGTTCTGGACCATTGGGCAGTATAGTACTGCATTGCAGAACTATTCGGCAAAGCATCGACTGCTCCATTCATCACCTTTTTTATCCTCTTCCTTCAGAGCTTCGCATACTGGAACAAAGGGCGGAGTATGTCCTTTAAGTGAATCACCAAAGGTGCTTGGCGATGCTCAAGCTTCAGCTTCTTCGTTCTTTTTAGCATTTTTGTTCCTTTTTGTGCCTAAGTGTCCATGCTTCCGCTAAAACATCAAATACCTGAAACTTAAGAGTTTTCATCAAATATTGAGATAAAATAAGCATTCGAAGACACTATTTCTACCAAAATAAAGCCCTAAATGAGTCCAATTTGTGGACTCATCAACACCCCCAACTTAAACATTTGCTTGTCCTCAAGCAAACATAAGTTCAATCGTTCAAAAACGGTGTCTTAAACAGTGCTACACAACACTCAATCAAGAATGCACACAAAAAGACTGAATTTACTTATGCAAGGATCAATTGTGTACTCAAAGATTCAAGTTGTGACACACCATTACCAAAGATTCTCATTCTCGCAATACTTGCTACTTGTGCAAGTTCAAGCTCAACAAAAAGTATCTAGATGCCCTCACATAAAAATGATTCCATATCCACACACATAGGTTAATCAATTCAAGATCCGAAATCAGATGCAACTCGCACACTCAAAGAGAGGAACACAATGCATGTTTTCACCCATAGGTTTGCCCTTATTTTTCAATCGACTTTCGATTCGGCTTTCTCAAGATCAAAAAGGTTTTTCTAAAGCTTGTTATGGGGCTGAGTGCAAAGGTATGGTCATTTAGGCTCAGTGATTTTTTCCTTATGAGTTGTGGTATTCTCAAGGCATTCCCTTCTTTTTCTTTATCAATTCTTTTTCTAGTGCTTTTAAGTCACCTTTTTATTCACCTTCATCGATTGCATGGAAACCCGATTTCCTTCGTACTTTATTCCACTTGTTTTTTATTATTATATTTTTTTAAAATTGAGTGGGTTCCAATTTTATGCAACACCATGGGTTAAGGTGGAATTTTCTAGCAGTTCTTGACTTCCCCTCTTCCTATTCACCACACCCCCAGGTTAGGCTTTTGGCCTAAGTTGGCTATTCGCTTAAACCACAAATCAAGAAGTTTATAGGTAATGGGTTTTGTAAGGTCTAGGGTTCATCAAGCTTTTTCCAAGGAAAGGTAAGGCTCAAAGGGTGTTCAAAAGCATTTCACACGCTCACGGGTAGACAACAAAAGAGGTATATGTCAAATTTGGCTCACACTCTTTAAAGTTGCCTAAGATCATTTAAAGAGGACACCTTTCTAAATCATTCAGACTAACAGGGCTAATTCTAGGTTTATTCATGCAACTTTCAAAGAAAGCTAATCACACAAGGCATCGACACTTAAGTCAAACAACATTACACACTTTTGCTAGTGTGCAACGGTCATTACAAGAGAATTAATTCGATAAATGGCTAATCACAATGAGATGCAAAGAGTTCACATATTTTCTATGCAACTTCATTTGGTCTCATCATAGTCGTACATTCATATTCCTTCAATTGAGAGCACTATTCAAGTCATCGATATTAATCGAAATTGAGACTTCATTTTTTGCAAAACAACATCCAAATTCTACTCACGAGGGGTGGCAAAAATGAGTGAAAAATTCAAAAAATATTGAAAGGGTCAAAATCATTTGCAATTAAAACAAAAGAGAGCCATGAGCTCAAAAATCCACAAAAAGCAGTGAACAAACAATTTTTAAAAAAATAGCCCAAATATAAACACAAACACGAGCAAAAAGTAAAATGCACACACAGGTGGGCCACACCCGACCACAAATAAAAAGATTTGACCTCAAATGCAAGTAATAAATATTCAAAAAATTGAAATATAACTAAGAACGGAGAGGGAGGTAAAGAGGGGATCATGGCTATGCTGTTGCAACTTCTGTCATGGCATCAGTATTCGGAGTGACCACCAGAAGGACCAGCTCCACTGGATCACATAGCAGGAGACTATGCTAGAGAAGCTTGCACAACAACATTTATCAAGATTTCGTCAGTCTCGGCTATGTCATTTGTGGTAACTTCCTCAAACATCTCTTCGTCAATTTTTGCCTTTGGTTTAGGATCAACTGTATGCTCCCTTCCATCTCTATACCATGCGGTAATCTGAGATATTTCGAGCATATCTGGAGTCTCTATTGTTCCAAAGACCATGGATACATCGATGGATGTGGTCTATTTCTTTTCGTAGTTCAACGATGGTAGATTTTAAAGTTTCCACCTTCTCTATGGACCCTTGGTTATGCTCGCACACCACTACTCTTGCCGCTAGGGCATTAATGGTAGTGCTCAAAGGTGTCACAACATTAGTCAAGGCAATACGGATCATGTTTGGAACAGAGGCCTCTAGGTTAGCAGCTCGTCGATCAGCAGAAAGTGCCAACTGTCTTATCTGGAGTAGAGACGCCGGGGTGAGTGGAAGTCGGGAATCAACAGTAATTGTGGTGGGTTTTAGCGACTATGTAGCAACAAAAGAACATGGAGAATCAGCTTGAGTAACAGTGGCAATGGATATACCTAAAAGTCCAGTGGTCGGAGTAGGTAAATATGTCTCTGCTGGTGATCATTTTGTGTTTACTAGCTTCATCGATGCAGCCTTTTTCCTTTCTACCCTATCCTTAAGATACTCGGCTTCAATACTCCGGAAATCAGCATAGGCTGTAGGCATCACTTCTACATCCTTCTTGACATCCCAAGCACCTGGGCTCATTTGCACAATTATGTGATCAAGACTGGAAATGGAAGTGAGGTTCGACTCCGTCTTGCATGCACGAGTGTCCCTGTAGCAATGATTGTACGTAAGTTTATCTGAGTCTCTTCTATGACGCAACCCACGCAGGCTGCCTTGGCAAGGCGAAGGATCGACTCATTTTGGGATGGCATAATTGTGCGGCTGATAAAAACGAACCAAAAACTTGCGGCTATGTTTAGTTCATTATTTTCAATCGGAACTCCTTCCGCCGCCCACTTTGGAGTTTCATCTATAATTAGTGGGGTTAACCACTCTTTAATCTTTTCCAGCTTCTTTGTTCTAATCAGATACTGGCAGTGATCCCCAACATTTGTGGGCATGCCTAAGACTACGTTGATTTCCTCATTATGACACTTCACTCTCCTGCCTCTGACAACCACATAGCTAACTTCTTTGAAGGCTACTGCTACTTGCTTTTGCTAGGGTATTACTGCACTATATGCACTGTAGAACTCTCTTAACCAGATTGGAATATAACGGCCATAGGGTTTGGTGAAGATTTGGAACTTGTGGTATCTAAGACACTCCATTATCTCTAGGTATCTATAATCCCGTCTATGGACAGACGTTTTTCTTCCAGAATTGATGTCAATCCCTCAGCCTTTTCTCAATTTGATTTAGACTGAGGACCTTGTATGAGAAGTGATAATACTAGTGTCAGCGCTGGAACTGGAGGTGCAGTAATTGTAGACTGAGGAGTCTTGGCCCTGGGTGAATCATTCTGCCTCTTAACTCGCCACTCAACCCTGTCTGATAATTGAAAGGCCTTGTGTTTTCCCTTCCCTTTCTCGCATATTTTGGAAAGTTTAGCAACTTTGCTTCTGAATGTATCTGCATCCTTGTTCATTTTAATCCCTTTTGTTCTATTTTGGGGTGGCTTGCTTCTTTCTGCAACTTTAGATTTAGCCATTTCTACAAGAATTCGAAAAAAGTCAGAGCAACTAGATCGAGTATTAGAGAACATGATTTCAGCAGGATTTGGCGAATATCTTGGCGAGTTGCTGAAAGGTTACAGTACGCTGACTATAAGCAGCGTGAGGTTAAAGGCCAAATGGGATGATTTGGCGAATAGCTGAAGAGTTCGGCGAGCTCACCTTAGTGCTTAGAATACTCTAAATTTTTCAGAAATGCACATAACACGACATTGGATAAAATTACTTCAAATGAGAGCATCCATACAAAAATTAATGCAGGCTTTGGAGAGCCAACCTTTTAGGTAGATTAGATAAAGACTGTGATGCTAAGCAGACGGTTATCACAGATCCAAGCACTACTCAAATAGCTAAAATATTTACGATTTGGAAAAATTCAGAAAATACTAGGTAGGTGAGATTTTTGCTAGAATCGAGAGTGAATGGTATGTAAAAGGGTTGAAAGTTAAGGCCCATGGTTTTATAAATCCCATCAAGATCTCATCCATTCGACGACATTATTTGGATTTGCTTAGCTACTCGGCGGATCGCCGAGTGTTCATCTTTCTCGCTGAGTTTTGCAGGACCCTTAACCAAAGTAAGGATCCAAACGACGGTCTTTGTAGCGGTCGCCGATCTATTTGGCGTTTCGCCAATTGGATTTGAGTAATTCATCGTGTTCTTTTCACAAACTTTTCATGCTCCATTCCTACAAATCAAAACACCTTTATTTGAAAAAGAACAAACTTAAAGTAGTTAAGGGTTTTGGGTTGCCTACCAAACATTGCCTTAGTTAACGTCGTGGCACGACGCAGGTTAGCACCTAACTTTCACTTTTGGAGTTGGCCAAAACATCATTTGGCCATCCCTTGTCTTGTGGCTGACGGATATCAAGCATTATGTGACCCAAGAGAATTTCAATTAGTTGGATAGATCTAGAGTGAGAATTGCTCATCTGATTTAGTGCTTCAACATTTTCTCTAATGTTCTCNTCACTTTTGGAGTTGGCCAAAACATCATTTGGCCATCCCTTGTCTTGTGGCTGACGGATATCAAGCATTATGTGACCCAAGAGAATTTCAATTAGTTGGATAGATCTAGAGTGAGAAATGCTCATCTGATTTAGTGCTTCAACATTTTCTCTAATCTTCTCTAGCACTTTATCTTGCTCATTTATCTTTTGAAGGATGGTTAATAACATATCTTCGATATGTTTATTTTCAATGTCCATTGATCTGCCATGCTTAGTAGGTAGTCTGCATTTGCTCTTCTCTTTGAACATCACTTCCAGCTCCTCGACCTTTTCAGTTAAGTTGTTCATCTGACCTAGCAGAATTATTAAATGATAGTCCTTCTCAGTATCCTTGTTAGTTTTAGCCACAGGGTTAAGGAATTTGCCTGCGGTCTCATAGGAGTATTTATTGCGATCGGTTGGCATAAGTCGGTCAATTAACTCTCTATTTTTGGGATTTAGACCCCTTTAGAAGCATTCAAGTAGAACTAAATCAGGGATTTCATGCGTGGAAGTTCAGGATGTGATCTCTGAATCGCATCGCTTTTACTGGGAGGTACTCCATTGGTCCACCATCCCCATCATGTATACTCATTATCTTGTCTAAACACACAGACAAACCAGACAAAACTAAAAATTAAGTTAGTAAACTACAACATAGAAGAACAAAAATTCTACTAATCTAAATATTCTAAAATAACACCACCCCTGGGCAGCGGCGCCATTTAGATGCTTATCGTGACCAATAACACTAACCTACGGTTCGAGTATCTACGATCGTCGATAGTATAGTAACCCAGCTAAAGGTTGGGGTCGTGTCCCAAGGGAGTGGTTTTGAGAATTTATAGAAAAATAAAATTTAGCTCAAATTAGCCATACCTAAAGAGATTTACAAACAAAAACATAGTAAATTAAAAGGGGTGACACAAAAGTGTCAAATATCAAATGAGGGTTTTGTCACAAATAGTAAAATAGCAAAAATTAGCATGAAAATCAAGTATAAGGAAATGTGCTTGGGGTGTGACCACAATACAAGTTAAGATAAATCGTTAGGTACATGCTTTCAATAGGAAATTTGCAAGATAATAGTTACTAGTCTAATCTTTAGATAGAAATAAGTTCCCTCTCGGGCAACTTACCCCGTTTCAAATGGCTTCCTATCGGACACCCATTTGCCTCATGAAGACCAGTTTACGCCTTACCCCACTCACTCTCTCGAGCTGAGTGTTAGGATATGGGACTAGGGCTCACCCTTTCGGGCTGAACCTCATGTCGACCAACTCCTTAGGACATTAGTCTAGTGGTCTTGGTTTCGCGACCTCCCTCTCTGGCAAGCCGAAAATCGAAGCCAAGTTTCATACAGAGGTTCTCCTTCTAGATGTTTAAATCTCTGGATGATATCCCTTGGTGACATTATCTTGAGGGAGGGAAAAATCGCACTTGAAATGCGGTTACCAGTTCCTCCCAAGAATTAATGGATTCACGTGGTAGCTCGTCTAGCCACTTGCACGCCTCTCCCATCAAAGAGAAAGGGAATAGCATCAACCAGATGGACTCCTAATAGATGTTTTTGAACGAGAATGGTCTGCATACATCTACAAGGTTTCGAAGATGCTCGTGAGGATCCTTAAAAGCCAGTCCGTTGAAACGTCCATTTAGTTGCAAGAGTTGCAACATGGTTCTCGTTATGTGGAATACTGCATTTCCCTTGACTTGGGGTAAGCGGATGGCTCCAACACCTCCCATGAGATGGCGGCCATTGATGTTTGGCTCTTGGACATCATTGAGATTTCTGATCTCCTCTTGGTGGCCTACCTGGCTACCGTTTGTACTATTAACACTCCTGTTTTCTGAAATATTCACACAACAAACAAAACTAAACTAAAAATTAGGTAAGTAGAGTACAACTAAGAAGATAAAAAATTATATTAATCTAAAGAATTTCAAATAACACCACTCCCCGGCAGCGGCGTCATTTTGATGTTTGTGTGATCAAAACACAACTTCTGATGCAAGTGTCTACGATCGTACAATAGTTTAGTAACC
Source organism: Solanum stenotomum (assembly GCF_019186545.1). Lineage (NCBI taxonomy): Eukaryota > Viridiplantae > Streptophyta > Magnoliopsida > Solanales > Solanaceae > Solanum > Solanum stenotomum. Next base: position 45,282,098 of record NC_064285.1, on the reverse strand, counting down.
CAACCAAGGGTTGGGATCGTCTCAAGAGAGTGGTTTTGAGAATTTATAGAAAAATGAAATTTAGTTCTAACTAGTCATAGCTAAAGACATTAAAGAGTAAAAACATTGTAAATTAAAAAGGGGAACACAATAGTGTCAATTAACAATGGGCGGTTTTGTCACAAGTAAGGTAAAAACAACAAAATAAACAAGGGTTTCTAAATAATTAAAAGGGATCCTTGGGATGTGACGAGAATACATGTTAAGCAAAATTATTGGGTGCATGCTTGCGATAGCAAATTTATAGAGTAATAGTGACTGGGCTAAGCTTTATGTGGGAATAAGTTCTCTCTCGATCAACTTACCCATTTCAACTAGGTTCCTCTCCGACACCCACTTGTCGCATGAAGACCAGCCTACGCCTTACCCCACTCACTCTCTCGAGTTGAGTGTTAGGATATGGGACTAGGGTCCACTTTCTCGAGCTGAACCTCATGTCGACCCACTCTTTAGGCCATCAATCTAGTAGTCTTGGTTTCGCGACTTCTCTCTCGAGCAAGACAAAAACACATAAATAAACTTCTATCTGCAACTACAAATTTGTTAAATTCATCCACAACTACTAGATGAAATCACCTTTAAACTACATCTAATCTATCAGCAAACAAGACCCAACAACTATCTTAACCCATATTTGCTAAATCACACCTCAAGAATGGGGTTTTTTTGCCACACATCAAGAGATAGAAATTTATACCTAAATGAACTTGCATTCAAATAGGTATGAAGATTTAAGTCTTATTACAGGCCAAGAATGAAGAATTCAAGAGACCCAAATCCAAATTCTTGGAGATGAAACCCTCTTTTCTTCAAGTCTTCAAAACCCTCTCAAACTCAGAGGAAAAATACTAAAAAGTACTATTCTATATGAAAATTATAATAATTGTTCGAATTCTAAAACTACAACTCTAACTATTATTTGTAGCTTTCATAGATTTATGCTCTAGCGGATAGTTCGGCGTCGTTAGTCGGAATCATCGATTAACTTGGCAATTCACCCTTTGGTGTAGTTCATCGTTGTCCTGCAGCAGTCCTCAACATCGTCGTGCTCTGGGTCATTGGGCGACATGGTACTGCTTCACGGAACTTCTCGGCGATGCACTGACTACTCCCTTTTTCCGCCGACTTGATCCTTTCCTTCAGGGCTCAGCACATTGGAACAAAAGGAAAATATGTGATCTGTTGGCGACTCACCAAATGGGTTCGGCGATTCGCAGATCTTAATTTATTCGTTCTTTTAGCTTTTTTTGCTCCATTTTGCTCGATCGTGTCCATGGTTTCCCTTAAACTTCAAATACCTGAAACTTCAAGGTTTTCATCAGATTTCGAGACAAAACATGCATTTGAGGACACAATTTCTATTAAAATATAGCCCTAAATAAGTCTAATTTATGGACTCATCATGGTGACGTAGAGTCTCAAAACAAGACTCTTCGATTCCGATATGTACATGTAAAAAAAAAAAGAGAAATAGGAATTTGATATTGTAGGCTAGTCAATTTCAACAACTTAAAATAAGAATGCATATAAGGCAAGTGACATGAAAAGAATTAAACAAGGCCTAGAACTTATATATATACATATATACATTTATATATATACATATATAAATATTTATATATAAGGCTTAACAGAGCATCAAATGAAATTTGATAAGTATGTTAAAATGTGAAAGAGATAAGTTGTATACATAAATGGTTTGTAAGTTTTACTGTAACAAATCTTTCATTTAGCATTGACAAAATATCAATCTTGGTTACTAAAATAGGGACATAAAGAAAGGATCCACAACTGTGAAATTAATGAGAAATCCAACCATCATTTAGCTTAATAACTTTTGTGAGCCAAGTTTCATAAACTATCTGATTATTTAAAAGAAAAACGCAACAAACGAAACCAAATCAAATCTTATGAAAACACACACAGATTTAGGCGAAAATACATTCAAACAAAATAGTGACACACTATTGAATAATTTATTATTCCAAGTAAGACTACTAACTAAAACTCAACATATTCAAATAGAAAGATACTGACGATGAACTACACTAAATGTGCATTGCAAATTCATAACATTTTTAATCAGAAGGGTATAATCTTTAGGCCAAATAAAAGATTTTGAACCCTGATTTATACTTCAACGACATATTCATGTAATAGATTCGAGTTTAGGAGAAACTGACCGTTTGTTGGGCAGTGAACTACGACGTCGATGGAGAATCTAGTCTCTCGTTATGATCAAACTCGAGCCAAATGAGTTCCAACATCTATGTTATGACTATATGCCCACAAAGACATAATGGAATGTTTTGAAAGATTCTAAACAATATATTAGTACTCAACAAATAAAATGTTGTTTGCCGCAAAAGTTTAGATTTTCGTGGTGCTCTTTTATTATCTCTTTGCCCCTCCGGCTAAGGATTTTTGAGACGGTATATAGGAGGAACTTAGAGCATTTTGGGTTAGCTCTTAAGAGGTAAATTAAGATGAAGGTGATTGGTTTGAAATTTGAACGTTGAATTTCACATGATTTTGTCAGATCCGAGTAGAAAGAGGTGGAGAAAATACAATCAAGATTAAAAACATAGAGAAACTTTTCATACCATTTTCGTGATTAATAACCCACTGTGCCATAAAGATCTTTATTTCCACCAGAAATGGTATAGTCAAAGAACTGTCATGGTTGAGGAATATTATATTCACGCTAGAAAGGGAAAGAGAGGTAGTTGCTTCTTTGGAGAATAAAAACCCTAGCAGAGTAGTGAAACAAACAACTTGGGCTACTTTGCGATTTGGCTGTTGTATTTTGGGTTAAAAATAGGCCGAGATGGGCTGCATTCTGGATAGCCAAATTGGTTTAATTATTTGAGAAGAATTGCACTTTGTTTGGGCTATTATTAGGCCGAATTTTGGGGTGCATTTGCACACCCAATAGGCTAAATTGTTGAAACATTGTAGGCCTTTTTCCACTTCAAATTAATTGTTTTGAGCTTCTAACTTAAAAACCAATATAATATACATTATCTTAAAAGTTTAGAAAGTAAGAAACTTCTAATAAAGTAACGACAATAGGTATTAGTAATAATGTTGATAACAAAGAGAAAATTTTATAATTGACATCAATATGAGTAATAATTGTAGGTTATAATGCTAATTGGAAATGCAACATTTATATAGTGATAATGTAACATTAGATATAAGTAGAACTATTACCCTGTATATCTGACCTATCAAGTGTAATTTCTGAACTAAAAAAATCTACACCAATAGGGTTCTGAATTTCATACAAGGAACTAAACCACGATTCCAGAAAACCTGATATTTTGATTACGACTACTACAACAGCTAAATCACAACAATCATCCAAGGATTGTGAAGCCCTGGGTCTAAAAAAGATATGGTGAATCAAGAATTTGACTGAATTCTAGGGACTTAATGGATGAAAGGAATCCACTATTGAAATTCCACATACCTGGTGACGAAATCTAAGGAGAAATCCTTCGAAATCTTCAGAGGGTTGGTCGACTTTCCCTTTTTTTTCCTCTAATTTCCATGAATTTTTGTGGATAAAGGTTTTTGGTAGGTTTTGAGTAAATTATCAAGCTTCAACTAGGTAAAACGACGTTGCTTAGGTATTAAACAGTGTAGTTTAAATGCCCAATACATAGGAAAAAAGACTAAAATGACCCTGACTAAATAGCTGAATAGGGCCGACCGCGATGCCACTGACGGTCCGTCATTGGGAGCATGGCCCGTCAAGTGGGTCGTGATTCTTGGCCATAGTCTATTGGTTCTAAGTAAGGCCTCTAGCCTCTACGGTCAATTTCACGGACCGTATGATGGACCACAGACCGTGCAGTCCACTGTAGTTCTTCACGTATGGTTAGGGGTCTGTTGGCTTAAGGCGACGAACCCATCCATAGCTCATCGAAAAGATCACGACCCGTGGTGAGCTCTGTGGTCTTAAGCCCGAGCTCAAGTGATTCTGACTTGACTCCACAAGGTTTCCCACGGCTCGTGTGGTGGTCCACGGCCTGTGAAGTGTCCCATGGTCCACCACTTCTGAGTAGGTGTGAACAACGATGAGGGTAACAGATTGTGGTCCTGATCACGGCCTGTGAATCCCTCTGCGGTTCACCCTTTTCTGCTGACAAGTCCAAGTTTTATTTATGAGGTATTACGCTGACACCTTTTCTTTTGGAGATGAGATTGTTGCTTTCGTGAAGATCATGTAGCGAGTTGGGCTCACATTCGTGAAGGATCAGATGAGCTCAACCTCGCTATCGCGAAAACCTCATCGCTTTCGTGACATTATCTTTAGTGAAGGGTAGCTCATGAAAGAGATGTCCAATCATTAGGTGGGGTTTGCTTTTGTGACCCAGGGGTTGCGAATGCAATGGTCGTGTATTCAACCCTTGATCTGCTTTTGCGAGATCAGAGAGGGTTTTTGATAGAAAATTTTGGGGTTTAACTCCTTTAATCCATTTGTGAGTTTTGTAAAACCCTTGGAAGTGATTTTGAAAACATCACTTATGCTAAATCATTTGGGTAAGTCTTTGTAACCCTAAAACTTCAATTCCCTTAGATCATTTATGGATTTTAACATCAAAACATAGAATTTTGATTGGCAAATGGCAACGTTTTTCTAGAACTTGAGTCTAAAGTAAATTGGTTATTATGAACTAATTTTTACTCCTTTTTTCGAAATGGTTCTCACCAATGAGTTTCAAATGCCTAGGGTAACATTTTCAAATAAAGATTTTTGGATTCAAACTTCATTTTCGAAAAAGGATTTTCGAGTTGATTTGACCTATATTTTCAAAATGTATGATATGAGTGTTTACATGACTGGATTTAATTGTGTGCCTTTAGAAATTGCTCGGTAAGGAAATGATCAAGTCTCGGATCGACTTTTGATTGTTTAACAATTAAGGGAAGTGACTTCTAAGCTTTGTAAGACTTGTAGAATCTTGTATTTTCCTTCATTGTGTGTGTTGGGGAGTATTGGAAATGAGGTGATGAGTTCAATTATTTCACTTGATTATAAAACATGGATTAATGAAAAAAGCAATGTGTGTTAATAGTTTTGTTTATGGATTTCCTTGTTGTGGATCCTAATTTGTTGATTGATGAAATGCTTTGATGACATTATTGTGGACTTGAATTGCTTCAGTTATTTCTCTTTTTTATTCTGTGGAATTACTTATTTGCATTGATTTTTGTGTACCGTGATGAGACATGTGATGATTATGCCAAAGGAAAATGATTCTGGCAAGTGATATGATATAAAGCCGAAGGAAAATGGTTCCGTCTAGTGATATGAAATAAAGCTGAAGGAAAGTGGTTCCGACTAGTGTTAGATTCTTGAGATGGAGGAGGAGACAAGGAACAAAGAAAGGCTTAGAAGAGAGTAAGAGGATAAGAAAGAAACCCTACTTTGTAAGAAACTTTTATAAAACCCTACTTGATTCTCTTACTGTACTGGGCCTGGATAGTTTTTGTTTTGCTTTAGTTTATATCATTTGGGCTTTTTGGTCCGATTTTATATATACATTTTTTTAATAAAGGGGCTTTATGTCACATTATAATTGCACTAATTAAGTGCATTATGATTTTTTTTATAACATAGATAGAAAACAAATTTAGGAACTCATGTAACACATGACAACTCTACTCTTAAAATATGCATCATTCGTCGTAAATATATGAGTTTGAACCGGATGATGTCCTACTTGCTCATGTGTTTTAAGGTATTTCACCAAGTGTATCAAGGGTATCAGATGTTATTTAGGATCATAACGGACCTACAACACACAACCAAGTTCAAAGCATTTCTATCGGCTATGTTTTTACATGAATACATATAAGGGTCAACTTCAAACGACCATATCTCGTAGAATATGAAGATTTAGGCAAGCCATAACCTATAAAATTAAATGGTTATGAGTCTTCTTTCCAATGCTGTCAAGTTTGCATAAATCCAAGTTAAGTAAAAAGTTATGACTAACTTACGAGAGACACTCTAACTTGGCAGAAGTTGAGCGATGGCTCCATGACATGGAGTGAATACGTACGTCATTGTCTGCTGAAATGATATAAACCCTCTGATTCACTCCTAAAACTTACTCTCAAGAATTTCAAGAAATACCAAGGCTAGGGTTCATCTTTAAGATTTTTCTTCAAGATTCGTCACTAACGTATGTAAGACTTCAATAATAGTAATCCTTTCTCTTTCATGCCTAATTTATTTTGATTATATAAGGAATTATGTTTAAATCTAGGGTTTTAACCAATATTCTTCAAGCTATGATTCTTATGCAAAAGCTATAGTTTTTATCAAAGGTTTCTCAAGCATCTTAATGAACTAGTTCTAGGAACGTGCTTTGCACGTTTATCCCAAAAAATTTATCGTCTAAGATATCGTAAATGCCAAATGAGTAAAATATATGATATGACTTTCTTTGTGCTATGAACTAAAAATCAAAACATACAAAAAGAATAAAAATAAAGTTATCAATTATCTTACAATAACATATATACACAAAGATTTTATGATGATGCTAAATTTTTTTACTAGGTTATCGAACATTATGAAAAAAGTTGATTCTTTGATGTCCTTACGGTCTTATCTGCATTAATGAATGGTCTCTTTTTTTCTTATTTATCTATTTTCACCTAAACTTGAAGCACTTGTTTGAACAATATGTTTTTATATTTATAGCAGTAAATAATGATTTTTTGTATGTATTTGATAACTGTCATTTGAATTTAGTTAATGCTCATTAATAAAAAGTTGAATGCAACTATTTAAATTCCTCTCCTTTTAGTCTACTGATAATCAGAAGTTATGAGAATTTCAAAAATGTAAATGAAGTTTGATAAACCTCAAATAAATATGAAGGCATACATTTAGATTTCATGATAAATTATTCGTAAAGGTTATAAAATAAATAAGCTACATTGAAATGCCAATAATTTCAATATATCATATACAACCTTATATATTTTCTTAATAACTATCGTTCCAGTAGATCAATATACTCCTACATATTTTATTAATAACTATTATTTAGAATATTTTCTTTTTCATTACAGTTATATCATTGATTTTGTCCTCTATGTTTTTACTATTACAAGAGTTACTTTTATGACATAGTCTTTACTTGTAATATGATAATTAATTAGATAATTATCAAGTCACTTTGTAACTTACAAATGAATATGGTGACTTTATGACTCTTTAGCTTGCAATTAAGTTAGGAGGTGGAAAATGTGCACAAATTTTTTGATTAATTAATGTTTAACATTTTAAATATTTTATAATATTTTAGATTAGAATAGGGGTAAAATGATATTCCAACTTTTATGTTTGTGGCATCCCACTTTTAGTATAACTAGTTTCGCAGCACGTGCGTTGCATGTGTGTATCATATCATATAGTACACGATGTTGTAAAATAGAATTAATATTACTAAATTAAAGCTTTTTTAGTAAATAATTAATTGAAAGAATATTGGACAAGTGCTTTCATATGATTAATATACAGATTTTCATAGAGTTAATTTGTGTTTTGAGACAAACATGACCAGATATCATTGAAACATTTCAAAATGCATTCAAAAAATTTAAATAGGGAGAGAAAGTGGTATTTCTTAAGTAGTATTGCTCTGTACCTTACTCAATTTAGTAAACAAACTTAACCAACAAAATAGACAAATAATATCAAGATAAAAAAATTATCAACAATAACTTTTTCTCTTGAGGCTACGTATGTAAATGATGGACATTATTTAAGTACAATTATTCTATTAGATATTAATACTTGAAATTTAATATGTGCATGACACTAAGAACGATTATCATAAATATTTTAATATTTTATCTTTAAACGTGATATATATTTTATAAAATATTATTATTCAATTAATATTTGAGTAAGTCCATGATATAGATGTAATTTTACAAAAAAAAGTGTACTTATATAGAGAATATCAACACTTTTATAAGTTATTTATAGAATCTTTTATTTTATTTAAGATCATTTTATCTTATCATTTTATAGAATATCAATACTACGTTCTTATCATTTTTATATAGCTAGCAAAGAATTTATCTTGTGACATAAAATATTCTTAGATCAAAATGAATACAAAATAACAGGAAATTCATACTTTAAAAAATTCATACTCAACATTAATATAAGAAAGTAAAAATATGTATATCAATTCATAGACAATGAAGAAAGAAGGCGAAAATATATGTTCATGTTGTATTAACCCTAGTGTTTCATTTGATTGAAATCTCTTGCCACCTACACTTTACTTTTTCCGTTCATTTTTACCTACATATCTATTAAAAATAATTATTATCATGGTTATATTATCATAGTTATATTATCATATTATAAGTATAAGTGAAATCTATTTTTGAAATAGTAGACTTAACATCAAAACTACTAATTCAATGGACTACGTTGATGTCCGATGTTTTAGCAAATTTAGGAAGAAACTCCTTCATTTGAGGCAAAAAGAATAATAAATGGAATTACAAAAAAGAAATATTTTACCCCAATCATGTGCCTTTTTTTATTTGTTTATTATTATTGTATCTCCACATCTTTATTTATTAATTTTATTAGAAAAAATAATCCACAATGTGTGTATTTAAATTCTCGCTCGAATGAAAACGCACAAGAAATTATTCAAAAAACAAAACAAGAAAAATAAATGAAAATTTTCACGCACTATATATAGAAGATTTATGTTTTAAGCAAAGTTCATAGATAATTGCATATTTCTTTGTTCTCTTCTTTCTTTCTTTAATAGAAACTCAGTACCAAAATTCTAATGCTAAGAACTTCGGCGAAACATATCAATGGATTGGGGATGAATCATTTATGAAAGTTTTAACTGATCTCAAATTGTCACAGAAAAGAGATCCCCTAGAATTTATAAGGAGTGAATGGTTGTGATTTATGATTGAAGAAACATGAAGATAGAAATTGTTGTGACTATTCATAGGAAACTAGTCTTTTTTCAGTAAATAAAACATGTAGGTTAATTAAAAGAGTATTAATATTCTAAAATGATAGAAATAATATTGATGCATGTATGTAATGACAATCATCAAAGAAAAATATGACTGTGAATTGATGAATAATTTGCTACAATTTGTTTACCAACTCTTTCTTATGTGGTACCTCGAATTTCGTTGGGTTTCAAACTTAATCAACTATTGCAAATAACAATTGAGATTTTTTAAGAAGAAGAAGAGTAGAAAACCTAAAAAAGATTACTTTAAAAGTGAGAGAAAACCTCTCTATTTATAGCCAACAAATAGTAGTATGAATATGTTCTGATTATGCCTTGTCACATAAGTCACTACCCTTCAAAAAAGTCCTTGTTCATCGGAAAAGACATAACCCTTTGAAAAAGTCAAAATTCATCGGATTAGGCACAACACTTTGGTAAAGTTATAACCCTTTGAAAAAATCACAATCGTTTTGAAAAGTCACAACTAATTGGAAATGTCACAACTCGTCAATAAAGTTACAACAATTTGGAAAAGCCACAACTCATCGCAAAAGTCACAATCCATTAATGTGAAAAGGTATCAACTTTTAAAATATCATAATTAAATAAATAAAAATCAATTGAGTATTTTTAATTAGGGGTATTATAGTAATTCAACATTCATGGTTGGAGTTCATGCTTTTAAGGTAGTATAGAAGATAGATAGAAAGATAGATGGATAGATATGATTTATACGGGCTAGTTTTATACCCTTCTCCATTGTCATCTGTTTGAATTGTAAAAGATTGACAAAAATATATTTTAAAATGTGCATAGTATATAATTGTAGAAGGTAGATAATGATTATGTTATACGTTATCTGTAATTTGAGAATAAATCTTTCTTGCTGATATGCATGGAATAGTCAACTGCTTTCAACTTTCTTCGTTCCTCTTACACTTTTTCATAAAAGTTAGATATAAATCTATCTATTAGAGAATATAGACAACTCCCTTCCAACATCATATAGAAGAACAAATATTTTAAAAGAAAAAGAATAATATAATGAGAAGAATGACAAAGGAATTTATTCTAAAGAGACTAAAAATGATGATCATATATGTAATCAACTAACAACATGATGTACTAAAGGGAAACATATAAATATGTGCTATAGGGAAACATACGAAGAGGTGCCAAAAGGCAACTACAAAGATGCCTAATGATGAGAGAATACATTTGCATTAGTTGAGCTCCAATAATGAAGTAATTCGCACCATTGATCTTCTTCAATCCTATTTGAACAATTAGCTAAGCGTTCAACATCGTTATCTATGAGTCATAACCATTGCCTTTTGTTTAATGCTTCCATGCTTTCCATTTACATCCAATCGACATCATCAAAATAAGTTTCATATCCTCAGTTGCATTAGTATTTTTGTGCAAACAACATCATATAACACATCTATATAAGACTATTATTAAAAAAATACTTATCTTTATATTTTTTTTATTCTTTTTCTAGGTACCTTTCTGTTAGATCATATCTTATTCTTGTAGAGACCGGGCAAAATCCTCCAATGCTAATGATTTAATGTAGCGAAAAGGCAATTTCGTGCTAGGGCATCGAGTTTTGAACTTAATCAACATCCTTCTGGCCCACTAGGTTGGCCAAGATAATTCAACTCAATATGTAAAATGTCACTATCTTTTCCCCATCCTGGCTGCATCATAGCATTGGGCCCCTAGGTCGGTTAGATTTTATCTTCGCTCTGAGTAGAATCTATAATTAATTGAAGATAGAAAAGAGGAAATTTCATTATTTATAAAAATAAGTTATCTACTACTTTGTAGTGCAAAAGGAAGAAAATACATTATGGATATTAATACCTAGAAGATTTTCTATATTATATGAATAATTTCTTGACGTCTTATCATGTTGGACTTGTTTTTCATTTTGTGGCCAATTTTGAGGTTGTTGTGGTATCGATACACTTCCCACTTGTTTTTCTTTATAATAATCTTGAGGGTCATTTTAAAAAATTACCATTTTACCCCTCAAGTTAGTTTCCTTGAGTTATGTTTGATTAGTTTGTGTGGTTAGTTTTGTGGCGAGATTTAATAATTGAGATTTTTGAATGTTTTAGAGATTTAAAAATTTTAAGTTCTTATAAGCGGCTTTAATAAACATCCTGAGCTACAGAACGAGGGATTTGGTCTAGGAGTATTGTCGTTTTCACTTTAAGATTTTTATGTCGATTGAACACACACATTGATTTTCCATCGATTCCACTGGTTTGGGGAGGTTAATTTAAAACTAGGTAAGACCTTGCTGAAATTTTCAAGAGGTTCCTAGGGCTTAAACTTTTCGGTGTAAATACAGCTAGATTATGTTTGTGAGGATCCCATAAAAAGAAACTTTTGCTATTATGGGATTTTCATCCCTTGCACTTGCATAACTTTGGGTGATGACTTTTAGTTTTACCATTATACTACTATTTTTGAGTTTTTCTCTTAGCATCACAAGATTTTTTTAATTATCTAACTCCATTACATATATATCCGCTCATCTTTTTTGCTTGTTTTGATGGGCCAACAACTAAACGTTGAATATCTTCAAGTATTTACTGGTATTTGCTCACAAGGCAAATGCATTGGAATACCCCAAAAATCTCTAGCTTAAGACTCGAACCATTCTTCATTTGCTTGTAGGGTCATATCGGGTGATTCTTCAATTTTTCATATGTGTAAACTTAAATTCTTTAGAATGGGAATGATTTTGGATATCAATTAAGATCATTAGAAACTCCTAGCACAAAGTAGAGTTAAAACTTTCCTTATCGATTAAGTTTTGATGTAAGATTCTACTTGGGTCAACTTCAAACAACCATATCTCTTAGAATATAAAGATTTATGTGGCCTTTAACCTATTAAATAAAGGGTATTTGAATCTTCTTTCCAACGCCAAAAATTTCACAACAATCCGAGGTATGAGTAAAAAGTTATGACCATTTTAGTAACCTGATATAGTGTTGTGACGAATTTACCGACGGGAAAACATTAAAAGGGGTCGGTTTTGTCTTTTTACCTCTAAGAAAAACCTAAATTAATGTCTTCACAAATTAAATACTCAAAACAATCAGATTTTCATCTCTTAATTCAGCATTCTCTTCTCTCTTAAACCCTAAGGAAAAATCAAAGTAGAAGACTCCATTCAAGATTCTTTCAATCCTTTTCTAGATTCTTCTTCAAGGTAAGTATTTCTCCAAGAATTCCATTCCTTCCAACTCTAATTCTTCCATACGATGTTGAATCACTAACAAAAATCATAATTCTTGGCCATACAGATTTCAAAAAACTAATACAAGAATCTCAAAAGAGATTTTCTGGATTTTTATTCTTCAAGATAGGGTTTCGAGACTTCTAATCAAGTTTTTCTTTAAGATTCTTAAAGAACCTTGTTCTTTAAGGTATGTAAGGCTATCATAGAATTGAACTAGGTCGTCCTCTGTCACGACCCGGGAGCACCCCCAATTCGTAACAAGGCGTACTCGACCCCGAAGGGGTCTTATACAAGCCACATAGTCATTCATTGCATTCAATAATGAAAATAGTGCGGAAAAATAAAAAATCTTATTTACATCCACACATTTAAACTTCTTAAAACAACTTTAAAAACACACAGCGGAAGTCTAAGTCTCACATGGCCATCTTAGACACAGTCGCAAAACATAAGTAGGGACACGGCCCTTTACAATCAAAGGAAGTCTATTACATGAACAAAAGAACTTAAAAGTCTTGTCCTCGAATCCATGAGGACATACCAAGTCTTGGAGGAAAGCAATCCAACACTTCAAACTAGCTAGGAGGGATCACTTGCCGGAACCTACACTTATAGTAAAAATATGAAGAATATGGGTTAGTACACAAAATGTACTAAGTATGATGACCATGCAAAACATGCTTAAAAAGGGACATTTTAGTTAGAAACCATGCATTATGCCACCTTTTTGAAATATCATGAACAATAGCATAAAAGACATACAAGACAAGCATAACATCAAGTAAGTCATAATATCACCTTTAAACAATATCAACATGAAAACCTTTACCTTGGACCTTCACCTCAAGAAACCCTTATGCTATACCTCGTGCAATGTATGGATGACGTCCCATACCACCATCCATACTAAGGCACCACATTTAGGTCACTTAAAGTAACTTATCATTCCTTTCTTTCACCTTTGCACAATATTCATACATAAGAGGTATATCATTAATTAAGACATGACAAGGGAAAATAACTCGTAATATAACCCAAGTATAACATGCATAACATATTAAGCATTTAAGAGCCAACATTCTTTAATAACCTCATTTAGGGTACATTCATGTCACAGTCATTAGGATTTAGAGAAACTCACTATGACCCTCTCCAAGCCTACTCGTGCAATGTATAGGTAGCATCCCATACTACTACCTACACTTTGTAGAACCTGTCAAGAAACCATAATGAAATCTCACATGATGGGAAGTAAGCGTTTAACCGACATAGACCATGAGAGCTTGTCATGGAATCCGGTGTCATGAGTCCCCACACCGAAAAGAGGTGGTCTACTTGCCTAAGGAAGACCGGTATATATAGCTTAATGGATCCACTAGCTTCCTATGCGGGCACATAGTTTATGGGATAAGGTAGACGATCATTGAAACTCATGCCTAACTGTCGGGGGAGTTTCCATCTAACCAAATCCGCTCGGTGCTTAGCCTACATTCCCATAGAATAGTTCATTACTTTGACATCATCACACATGAAAGGGTGCCATAAGCCTACCGATTCAAGGTACATTATTTAACACATGAAAGGGTGCCATAAGCCTACCGATTCAAGGTACATTTAGGAAAGCTCATTAACTCCTCTTGAAAGGGTGCCATGGGCCTACCGATTCAAGTCTCATCATTAACCTTTATGGAAAGGTGCCATAGGCCTACCGAATCCAAGGTTCATTACTTATCATTAATGGAAGGGTGCCATTAGCCTACCGATCCAAGGTTCATTATAAGCATGTGTGGAAGGGTGCCATAAGCCTACCGATCCAAGGATTCAACAATCAACAATATAATCATTTATACAAGAAAATGATGCATAAGCCCTACCAATTCAAGGTATACTTTATATTGAAGAATCCTTCATATTATATCATCAACATTCATGAGTGTCATCAACACATCTCTGGATTTCCATACATCTCATAACTCAAACTTTAAAGCATCGATTCATCAATTCTCCATAGTTGGACATTTTGTCAAACACCTTGAAGGCATGTAATGGAATCAAAGAGCATGGAAAATAGGGTAGTAATTATGCAACCAAACCAGTGAACAACCTACAACAACACCTTTACATTCATAACATGATCACATTATCTTCATTGAATTCTCATTCGTATAATGTCATGATAACACTCCAATTTCTCATACTATGCCTTTAAGGCCATAAGCCTCACATACCAATACACCAACAATACACCATAAAATAAGCATGGGTAATGACATACTTCAACAATCTAAAGACCTTTAAACAAGTTTGATTCATATACATTCATTATCTAGCAACCCACTTCATAAAGGCATAAACTAGGAATAGAGAGAAATCATGGGTTCATGGAGTATTTTCATCTTAAATCGTCAATACAACAACAATATAACCATAAAGTGCCATTAGAAACCTTTTAAAACCATTTGGTGGAAGAACCCATGAGATTGAGTGAAAACCTAGATTTTTCATACTTTGAAATAACTTTGGATTTGGCTCCTTGAATGGAAAATTAGACAAGGATCAAGACCACCATACCTTTGCTATGATCTCCCACGAAATTTGATGAAGAAAGCCTTGAATCCAAAGCCCTAGCTCCCACTTCTTCTTCTTCTTAAATGGAGGATTGTAGAGAGGGAAATGTTTTTAGGGATGGGAATGAACTAATGGTATATAGGAAATAATATAAGTCCTTTGAAAAAAATGGTCCAACACTTAGAAAAAATTTCAGGCGGGTGAACAGTAAATGAACAGTAAAATCAGCTACTGGAATTTGCCTTTTTCTGCCGGACAGATTTTACGAAAATGGGCATAACTTCTTCGTCCGAACTCCGAATGAGGTGAAACGAAGTGAGTTAGGTAGCTAACTCAAAGGGCTTTCCATGGATATATTATTGGCCACCCAAATAATTTGTGTGCTAGGAGATATGACCCTCCAAAGTAGACCCTCGAAAAAGGCTTCACTTGGAAATTTCGGATTTTGATACGGTTGCTCTAAAATTTGGGTTAGACCCATTTCCCACTCAATTTGACCCCCTAAACAAGAATATGAAGTCGGATTTTCGAAAAACGAAACGGATCTTTTTATATACAGCTAAACAAGTTTTCGGTAACTTCCGAAGCACATTTTTTTAAGAACTTTTGGGTCAAATTCAAATATAATCATTTCATTAAGTTCTCGACTCCAAATTCACATGTGAGGCTCTAGTTTCACTCTATCATTTTCCGAGTCGTTACATCCTCACTCCCTACATGTACTTTCAAATCAGTAAAAGAATAATCTAGTATTTTATCCCTAGATTTAATTATTCTTGAGATAAGTTTATTTGAGTTCTTTAGTTAATGTTTCTTTTTGAAATTCTATTCCTAATTATTTAATTACTATATGTTATGCATTAAAATTCTTTAGTTGATTCGTTCATGTCTATATTTCAGCATGAACCCTATGAATTGATTATTTTTTGGAGGAGAAATATCATTTGTTATGAGTTTTGAGTTCTTGAGTCCTTGAGTTCTTGAGTCTTGAGTTCTGAGTACTGAAGTTCCTTATTACTATTAACAACCTTGAGTTGAGTGTTCATGTCCATAATTCCACATGAACTTTATGATTTGAGTTATAAATTTTGGAAAGCTTTTTAACGCCAACAATTGAGTTTTTAAACTAAGTTTTGAGAAAGTAAGGATGAGTTTTGAGAAAAGAGTTTCTAAAGCATGATTAGTATGAAAATCAAGTATGCCATCAATGTAAGAGCAGTATGGTATCTTGATCTACCATCAATATTTATGTAGTATGATTCCCGACTAATTAATGATCATATTAAAATATGATTTTGATATGCTTTTGAGAAAGATTTTTCAAGTACAAATTGAGTAAGAGTATAAGGGAACTATGATTCCGAAAGGTATCAATATTTACATTGATAAAATAGAAACTGAGTTTCTAAATGAGTTATGAGTTCAGAAGATATTTCAAGATCAATTACCTCTTTTAAGAGGGTAGTTTGAGCAATTATCTCAAACCAAAGAAAAAAAATTATGTTTTTAAACATATGAGGATGAGTATACAGTATCGTCATGACCCTCAAGGTATTTTTTTTTGCCTTAATTCCTCCTTTTCATCATTTAGAGCGTTCCTATAGCAATCCAAAGTCATTTATGACTTGCTGGCACTGACTGTTCGGTCGTTGGGTCGTTTGTTTGGGTTTTATGCCCCTTTCCTAGTTTTGGAACTTTTGAAACTTAAATATTTGACTTTAGTTAAAACATTTGGTAAACGATCGCAGAATGAAATTTTGACGCTTTCATTAGCTCTGGAATGGCCAAATAAGGCTAGTAGCATAGTTGGCAAAAGTATCAAGGCCTTCGGTGCGAGTTTGGACCATTAGGCGTTTTAGCCTTTAGAATTTTGCCTAAGGTGGACTTTCGTCAACATTCTTGGAAAACGCACTAAGATGAAAATTTTGTCAGTGCAGTTAGTTCTAGAATGTTGAGTTTGGTCTATAACGACCTTTCCTTCGCTTCGAAAGGCTTCTGGTTTGATCCTGAGGCCAGTTGTGGAATTGGGCTAAAAATGACATTTGGGTGTGGGACCCATTTTCAATCAAAATGAACTCATATGGAAATGTTGACTGCTCCATTAACTCTGAAACGTCAAATTTAGTCAGTAGCATAGTCCGTTTGTGCGCAGGGGCTCCGAACGAATCCCGAATATCCCATCGAAGACTTCAAAAATGGAAATAATCTGTTGGTGCGCTGGTGCATTGTATGTGGTGCACCCTCGCCTATAAGACAACCATTTTCAGCTTTTCTCCTAAATCAAAGTTGACCATCTTGAGCTATAGAGCTACAAATTGGGTGATTCAAGCGGCTAGGTTGTCAGATATTTCGAGGAGAACGTGCTTGTGATCTCAGAAGCTGCTTTGTGACCTTCGTTTGAGGTAAATTCTCGCTTTCACCTGCTGTCATGGCTACTTTGTGAACTCAATTTCTGGATATGTTGGGACTTGATTTCTCCCTCATTCTAAGTTCCAATTTGATGATTGCAGTGGCCATTTTGAGTGGTATTTCGAGCAGAATGTCATGGTATTGTCGGAATTCACCGTAGACCTCCAGTTTCTAGTGAATTTAGAGATTTCAGCTGCTGTCCCATTTCAATTTCTTTAGAAAATCTGGGTTTTAGTTGCATGTTGATATTGTGATGTTTCCGAGCCCTGAACACCATTTTGGGACATGATCTTGGGGAACTGATTAGGACCTATTTTTGGGGTTAATTTTCAAAATTTCTAGTGCGGGTCCTACTTTCACCATTTTGACCCCGAAAATGGTCCATCTTCGTTTCAAGCAATTTTACTGTCAAAACAATCGTAAAAAAGTTGTGATTGTATATTTGATAACGTGGAAGCATTCCAAGCCGTTGGAAAGCGGAAAGCTCTGGAGAAGTGGTTATGGAGTGGACTTGATCGGCCAACATGTAGGCTACGACTTCTCTCTATTAGATTGAACTCGAGAATGTGAATTCATGTTGATTAGTTGGGATGATGGTTGGTAGTTATTGAATAATGCATAGGTGATTAGTAATCATGTTTTTGGCCTATTTCAGGAAGTATCGGGTAACTGTGAAGATGCTATGTGTTATTAATTGACCCTCTTTGCTATGTTTAGTACTTGTATGCTTAATTACTGTAAATTTGAAGCATGTTGGGCCTTAGTTTTGGTTTGACTAGGGTTTGTTTTAGAAATGCATAATTTGGAACTCATTGGCCTTAGTTTTTCCCCGACGTCATTCGGCCGGCTTAGATCCCTGTAGACTGGTGTAGCATACTTGAGTCTGATATGTTGGGCCTTAGATAGGAAATATGTTTGTTGCGACGATAGTTATCCTTATTTCTCTGATACTACGCTTCACAAGTTACATCGGCGACATTGGGTTCCGCTCCGTGATTTGAAATTGGTTTTCAATTCGGTTCCAAGGACTTACTTTGATTGGCTAATTGTGGACAGCGTTCCACAGAAACTTATCATTATGGATCGATTGGGACTCTTTCAGCAGCTACATTGGCACCTTACTCGGGCACCCAGATCCAAGCTTTAGCCTCGACCTTATTGATATTTTGGAACATCATTCGGTTCAAGGTCCGACCTCGATCACCCAGAAACTTATATAGAGCATCTGTTTAGAGGTACGAGCTTAGTTACTTGATACTTGTGATGGGTTACTTGGGTACTTCTGGAGAGCATTCAGTTCGAGGTTAGGCCTCTGTACTGTCAGATTCTACTAATTGGGGTTGAGGTTCTGGCTCGATATTCTCTGGTCTTAGGTTCTTAGGTATAGTTCTCTTTAGTTATAGTTATTCTGTGTACTCATTAGGCTTGTGGGGGTCCGTTCGGGTTTTTATTCAAACTTGTGCATGAGTGTACCCTATAGATTATGGGGGTCCAGTTAGGTGTAATCAGCTTATATATTACTTTAGTTACTTCTGTCTACACTCGTGTGCATTCCATTGTTTACTTAGACTTTCATTTTTGACCTCTGTTTCTGCTATTCCTTCTTTTCATATTGCTTTTACTTTTAAAGTTTATTCGGCCTATGATGTCTAGTAGGTACCTGTTTTTTTGGTACTCATACTACGCTCTGCATCTGTTTTCGTGATGCAGATTCGAGCACCCGGGGCCAGCGTTGATATCGAGCTTGGAGCTGTCTGATCTAAAGATAGGGGTAAGCACACGTCATTTTGTACTCTTTCAATCTTGATCTGTATATATATAGACTTGTATGTTGCCTTTCGAGACAGTCCAGTATATGTGGTCCACGTTTGGGACTTGTACTTATTTTGTTAGTAGCTCTGTACTAGTGACTTCAAGATTCTAGGAGGGATTGTTATTTGTATATATATGTTTGGTTTTCTTCCACCTGCTTATATTGTTATCTTAAATTTTGCCTATTCTTGTTTAGTTTCTGCTTTCAGACCCATTACTAGTTATTTCGGGTTACAAGTTGGCTTACCTACTGGTGGGTTATAGTAGGTGCCATCAGATTCGAGAAATCGAGTCACGACAAGTATTGAGCATCGATATGGAGAATAGTTCAGACAACTAACTCATAAACCTTGTATACCAGCAAGGGTAAAGGTCATACTTTTTAGATGTTTCCTTGTAACTTTTTATGCATAGCTTAGTTGATCCACTTAGTTGAGGAGTTCTATACCTCGGCAAGGTATAAGACAATTCTAGAAGCATTGGCGAGACATTGTATCATTAGATAGCTCATAGTGATGGTTATCGGTTACAGAATTTCCCAAATAATAGTTATCATTGTATTTTTAAATACAAATTAGTTATTATTGTATTTTTACACACAACTGAGCTATTGTTGTATTTTTACATACAATTGATTTGCTATCTATTGTTTTATAGTTTTTCATATATTGCATCTTTTATTGTTGCTTTATCCTTCAGTATCTGTAGTTGAGTATCTTGTGATGAGTATCGATTTGAGTATCATATTATTGAGTTGAGCCCTATTTCCCTGGGTTGAGTTGAACAATGTTTCACTAAGTTGAGTATCCTATTATTGATTTGAGCCCTATTTCTCTAAGTTGAGTTGAACTATGTCTCACTGAGTTGAGTACCTAATTGTTGAGTTGAGCCCGATTTCATTGAGTTGAGAAGAGAAAAGTATGCTTCTTTTCCATCAGTTCAAGCTTATATTTATGCTTTAAAATTCTCCTTACATTCTCGTACATTCCATGTACTGACGCCATTTGGCCTTCATCTTTTATGATGTATATACGTATATTCAGGGTCATCAATAGAAGCTTTGTTAATACCAATTGCAGTTCCAGTTAGCTATGGTAAGCGTCCTTTCTTCCGATGGCTTTTATTTTTTTCTTTTAGTTTGTTAGGATGTCGGGGGTATCTTGTCACGTTGATCCTTCTGTAATAGTAGAGGCTTCATAGATAGTTCAAAAGTCTAGGAGTCTTATCATTATTTTCTTTGTTGTTTTAATGTTTTGAGTTCATGAGAAATTTAACTAATACTTGTTAAATTATTTTCAGACGATTATTGGAGTTCAGTCCAAATTAAGTTTTTATATTTATTTTTGCATCATGAGTTTTCATTTTCCTTAAGTAAGTCTTTTGTTGAGTATTGTGTCAAACCAAGGGTTCGCTTGGGAACCAACAATGGTTTGCGAGTGCCAGTTACGTCTAGGGTATAGGCTCGGGGCGTGACATGCATCTTCTCAACCTACCAGTAAAAGGTAATGTTATAATTTTAAATTATTCATTATGTTTATAATAATACATATATGAAGACCTTTTAGTTGGTTCATAGTTAAATGATTTCTTAACAATATTTGAAATCTTTCAATGTGAATCAGATCCACAACATGTCTTGATAGGCGAGGATTTCCCTTCTTGATTTCTTTTTTATGCTCTTTGCAAATGTAAAACACATAAATACTTAATAAAAGAACCTGTCAATATTATTACTTAATAATTAATTACTGTGCATGTTCAGTGATTTAATACTCACACACAATAGGGAGTTGTGGAGGTAGAATTAAATTAAACATATTTGTGTGCTTGAACATGTATCATGTCATCAAGAATAAACCCTTTCTCTTCTTATCGACGACCCTCCAGATTCATGGTTTCATTAGACAAAGTATTATATCTTTATGGTCGATTAGACTGTCTCCACATCATCTAAGCATCTTGAGTAAAATGTCATGCACTCTTGTATACATTGTCCTTCTGCAACCAAACCTTCTGGATGACTTCTACTCCTTACATAGTCTTTAACAATAATAAAGAGCCTAAAATTTAAAATTCCGAGAAGTTCAATAAAATTCTTTGGAATTAAAATAAAATAATTAAATGGTACCTTTCAATTGCCCACATTGTACGATATTGTGAAGGTCTACCCAACATTGCTTCTTCAGCTAAATGGATGATTAGATGCTCCATATTATCAATAAAAATATGGAGGAAATATTCTCTCCAAAAGACAAAGAACTAGTACAATTCGATCTTGGAGCTTTTCTAATTCATCAATCTTCATAATTGTTGAACAAATGCTCCTAGAAGAATTGTTTGAGTCAATTAATAGCTTAAGAACATTAACTAGTAGTAGATTCCTCAAGGATATAAGAAGGAACTACTTAGTAATTATGTTTTTGGCCTATTTCAGGATTTATCGGGTAACTGTGACCATGCCATGTGTTATTAATTGACCCTCTTTGCTATGTGGAATACTTGTATGCTTGATTACTGTATATTTGAAGCATGTTGGGCCTTTGTTTTGGTTTGACTAGGGTTTGCCTTAGAAATGCATGATCTGGAATCGATAGGCCTTAGTTTTCCCCCGACGTCGCTCGACCAACTTAGATCCCTGTAGACTGGTATAGTAAACTTGAGTCTGAAAGTTTTGTCCTTAGCTAGGCAATACGTTTGCTCTGACGATAGTTATCCTTATTTCTCCGATACTATGGCTTCACAAGTTACATCGGCGACACTGGGTTCTGCTCCGCGATTTCAAGTTAGTTTTTGATTAGGTTGCAAGGAATTACATTGATTGGCTAAATGTGGACGACATTCCACATACACTTATCATTATGGATCAATTGAGACTCTTTCAGCAGCTACATTGACACCTTTGTCGAGCACCTATATCCAAGCTCTGGCCTCGACCTCATTGATATTTTGGAAGAGCATCCGGTTTAATATCCATCCTCGATCACCCAGAAACCTATATAGAGCATCCAATTAGAGGTCCTAGCTCAGTTACTTGATACTTGTGATTGGTTACTTAGGTACTTCTGGAGAGCATTCGGTTAGAGGTCAAGCCTCTGTACTGTCAGATTCTACTAATTGGGGTTGAGGATATTGCTTGTTATTCTCCAGTCTTAGGTTCTCAGATGTAGTTCTCTTTAGTTATAGTTATTTTGTGTACTCGTTGGGATTGTGGGGGTCCGTTTGAGTTTTTATTCAAACTTGTGCACGAGTGTACCTTATAGGATTATGGGGGTCCAGTTAGGTGTAGTTACCTTATAGATTACTTTACTTAGTTCTTTCTACACTTGTGTGCATTCCATTGTTTACTTAGACTTCCATTTTTGACCTCTGTTGTGCAATTCCTTCTTTTCATATTGCTTTTACTTTTCAAGTTTAGTCGGCCTATGATGTCTACAGGGTACCTGTTGTTTTGGTTATCATACAATGCTCTGCATCTATTTTCTTGATGCAGGTCAGAGCACTAGGGGCTAGGTTGATATCGAGCTCGGAGCAGTCTGATCTAGAGACGGGGGTGAGCACACGTCATTTTGTATTAGTTTAGTCTTCATCTGTATATATAGACGTGTCTTTTGCCTTTCGAGACAGTCCAATTTATGTGGTCCACTTTTGGGACATGTACTCATATTATTAGTAGCTCTGTACTAGTGACTTGAAGATTCTGGGAGTGATCTTTATTTGTATCTATATGTTTGGTTTGCTTCCGCCTGCTTATATTGTTATCTTAAATTTTGCCTACTCTTGTTTAGTTTCTACTCTCAGACCCATTACTTGTTGTTTTGGGTTACGGGTTGGCTTACCTACTGGTGGGTTATAGTAAGTGCCATGAGACTCGAGAAATCAAGTCATGACAAGTATTCAGCATCGATATGGGGACGACTTCAGACAGCTCAACGTCCTCATAAACCATGTATGCCAACTATCACGCTCCGAGCTACCCCCGAGACGTGGACACGGGACCTAGGACCATAAATGATCCCAGGATAACCCTGCTGGCATGATCACGAGCATACTAAAGATAATTACAACTAATGTAGAAGCTAAATCATAAATAAAATGAAGAGATGGGGAATACCCATATACTATAACTGAGATATATGAAAACTGATGAGTTTAATATAGAAGAAATATCAAACTCAAATACTAAGCTGAATTTAACTATGTCTGAAATAAGCCTCTTAACTGACTAGAAATGTTGGGACATGCCCCAACTATATCTAGCAAAACTGAAACTAAAGACTAAAAGCGATAAAGATAAACATGTCACTAGTCCTCGAAGAATGAGGACTCACCACTTATGTTGCTGAACTGAGGATCGCGAACCGATCTAAGCGTCATCTAGATGCTGAGAACCTGAACCTACATCACGAGAAGATGTAGCGCACGTATACGTCAGTACTTGAAAGGTACTGAGCATGCAGGATACAGTAAAGCTGAAAGAACATATAACTAAACAAAGCAATAAAGCAATGAAATAATCTGAACATGATATAGATTTTGAATAATGAGCTAACTGAATACAATGACCAATTTATAACATGCTGACTGAATACTGAATGAACTGTAAATGTGGTCAATGCAATAGAGTCTAACTGAACTGTGGGAGCTACTAATAACCGACATAAAACCACATGAGATAAATGTGGAGTCCGATGTATAAGCCCCATAGAGAGGACCCAATATACCCGGCCAAAGGTATAGAGACATGACTGGAGTGATCACTAAACTGATGTTGCCCACAGAGTGGACTTACACCTACGTGGCTCGTAGTTCTAGGACTATATGGGTACGCTGAAACCCTAGTCCAACTCGGTATTATGCTACTCCCAATAGATTAAGTGGTTAACACATTATGACTGAGTTTCTGTAAATACTGGATACCTCGAAACTGAACATGCAACCTGAGAATGCAACAATTAATTTGATAATGATGCATTAATAAACAAACTTAGGCATGTATAACTGAATATATTATGATTGAAATACTGAATAACTCAAAATACTGATATGTAGATACTCATACTTGAAAACTCTTTTTTTGAAAACAATTCAACATCATATTATACTATGATCATTGATGACTTGGGAAGTCATACTACATAAACATTGATGGTATATCTAGATACCATAATATTCATACATTGATGACCTACTCAATAGTCATACGAATCATGTTTTCGAAGCACTTTCTCAAAACTCATCTTAACTTTCCCAAAAACTCAGTTTAAAACTCAAGTGTTGTCTTAAAGAAAAGCTTCTCAAGATTTATAACTCAAAATAGGGTTTATGCTGAAATATACTAATAATGTGGCATAAAACTGGGGCATGTATATCTGAATAACTGAAATATCTGACCTAGCATGTGTAATTCAAGAACTAATGAAATACATAGCTAGGGTTCTGAAATTTTTGTAAGAAACTGAGCAATAACATGATAATCTGATTTGGAACATTTAAATAACTAATTCATGATGATCTGTTGTAATTCTAGAAACCCTAGGTCTGTTCATAATCATGGAATCAAGAATCTGACTGAATTCTAGGGACCTAATGGGCGAAAGGAACCCACTAGTGAAATCCCACATACCTGATGATGAATTTCATGGAGAAATCTTTCGATTTTGGGGTTGGAACTGATGGAACCTTGCTGCGTTCTTGAACTAGGGTTCTTCACCTCTTTCTCCTCTTTTACTTCTAATTTTCTAAGTTTTCATTAATTATTTTGACTAAGGTAAGTTATAGTTATGTTTCTAGGCTTAACCTGATTAAAGCCTCATGATTTAGGGTGTAAACGACGTATCTTAGGGGTTAAATGAAATTGGAAAAGACCCAAAGACCCCTGACTTAATTGTTGTCGGAGTGACCTACGGATTGGACCTACGGGCCGTAGGTCAATCTACGGTCCGTAGATTATGTCAATAAGTCAAGCATGCTCGACAGACCTTCACTAAAACTATCATAACTTTTTACGCGAAGGTCTGAATTTAGCAAACTCGCTGGCGTTGGAAAGATAATTGAATTATCTATCATATCATAGGTCATGCGACACCTAATTCATTTTGTGCTAAACGTTATGACCATCTGAAGTTGACTTAACCACAATTTTCATCTAACTGACTGCTGATCCTCAGCTACGGTCAGACCTACGCACCGTGGATCGATTGACAGTCTGTACTGGTCAACCGTCAATCGGGACTGAAGGTGGGATTTTGGCGCATCGATCCACGGACACGAACTACGGTCCATGACTTGACCTACAGACCGTAAGTCCGGCCGTGGGTCAACACTTAGCCAAATTTTCTGACTGAGTTTTGGGGAAGTTTTCTGTCACGAACCACGGACCTGCCGGACGGACCGTGAGTCCTTCTATGGTCCGTGGATGGTGTCCGTCAGTGCCACCTGTAACACTAGAAATCTGAAATATCTATTTTCGGATACGGGGTGTTACATTATCTCCCCCTTGGGACCATTCTTCCTTGAATGAAGAGTAAACTAGCTGAAATGGAGGGAGAGGGCTGCAATCCCTACCACTAAACACTGAGAACTGAATTTCTGACTGAACTGAGTTCCAAGGACATGCAAATACGCTGAAAATGCAGGTACAAACTGAAGGAACATGATTCTAAGACTGAATTTATGCATGAATGACTGAAAAACTGATGAGGAACTATTACCTCAAGCTGGAATGAAATCGGAAGGAAAGAGGTGAGGATAATTGGACTTCATGGCTGCTTCTGCTTCTGCTTCCCAAGTAGCTCCCTCTACGGACTGACTTTTCCACAAAACCTTGACTGAAGTGACTTCTATATTTCTCAACCTTTTAACCTGATGATCGAGAATCTCAACTGGTACTTCCTCATATGAAATTCTATCTTTCACGGCCACACACTCTAATGTTACTATGGATGCTGGATCACCCACACACTTCTTCAAAAGAGAAATGTAAAAGACTGGATGTACTGCTGCTAAGTCTGCTGGCAACTCTAACTCATAAGCCACTTTACCAATCCTTTTTAAGATGCGGTAAGGTCCTACATATCTAGGACTGAGCTTCCCTTTTTTGCCAAATCTCATCACCCCCTTCATGGGTGACACTTTTAGGAAAACCCAATCATCAACTTGGAACTCTAGTTCCCTTCTTCTCACATCTACATAAGACTTCTGGCGACTCTGGGCAGTCTTAAGTCTCTCTCTAATGAGTTACACTTTCTCCATAGCATCAAGGACTGAATCCGATCCTATCAATGCTGCTTCACCTACTTCAAACTAACCAACTAGAGATTTATATCTACGCCCATACAATGCCTTATAAGGGGCCATCTGAATGCTGGAATGGTAACTATTGTTGTAGGTGAACTCAATGAGAGGAGGGTGATCATCCTAACTACCCTTGAAGTCGATCACACAAGCTCTCAACATGTTCTCTAAGGTCTGAATGGTACGCTCTGCCTGACCATCCGTGTGTGAATGAAATGTTGTGCTAAGATTAACCTGAGTACCAAGACCTTTCTGAAATGACTTCCAGAAATGAGATGTAAACTGAAGACCTCTATCTGAGATGATAGACAAAGGAACCCCATGCAATCTCATAATCTCATTAATGTAAAGCTTGGCGTAATCCTCCGCCGAATCTGTAGTCTTGACCGCCAAAAAGCGAGAAGACTTAGTAACCCTATCAACAATCACCCAAATGGAGTCATGCTGTCTACGAGTACGAGGTAAACCTGTGATGAAGTCCATGTTGATCACTTCCCACTTCCAAGTAGGAATGTCAATCTCGAGTCATACCTCCTGGTTTATGATGTTTTACCTTGACTTGCTGGCAATTGGGGCACTTAGCCACAAAATCTGCTATATCTCTTCTCATACCATTCCACCAATAGACTTACCGTAGATCGCGGTACATCTTAGTGGCACCTGGATGAATAGAATAGCTGGAGTTATGGGCCTCTGCAAGAATATATTGTCTCAACTCACCCACATTAGGAACACATAATCATCCCTGATAGCGAAGCACACCATCTCCCCCTTGGGAGAATACCTCCATTGTCTGCTCTGGACTGCACCCTTAAGCTCTAGCAATATTGGATCACTGTCTTACTTTTCGTTAACTTCTACTACTAAAGAAAATTCTTCTCCATTCTGAACCGTTACACCACCATCTAATATACATAAGATGAACTCCTAGGCGAGCAAGTCCGTAAACATCCTCTGCTAGATCTTTTCTTTCTTCCTCAACATGTGCTACACTACCCATAGATAGTCTGCTAAGGGCATCTGCTACTACATTTACCTTACTAGGATGGTAATGCACACTCATATCATAATCTTTGAGGAACCCTAGCCATCTTCTCTGGCAAAGATTCAACTCTTTCTGGGTGAACACATATTGAAGGCTCTTATGGTCTGTGAACACATCTACGTGAACACCATACAAGTAATGTCTCCAAATCATAAGTGCAAACACCACTGCTGCTAGCTCGAGGTCATGAGTTGGGTAGTTCTTCTCATGCACCTTAAGTTGTCTAGAAGCATAAGCTATAACCTTACCTCGCTGCATCAACACACAACCTAGGCCGACTCTGGATGCATCATAATAGATCACATAACAATCTGAACCCTCTGGTAGAGTCAAGATAGGAGCTGTAGTCAACCTAGTTTTTAGTTCTGGAAATCTTTTCTCACAATGATCTGACCATTGGAACTTAACCTTTTTCTGAGTTAACTTAGTCAATGGAGAGGTTATGGATGAAAATCCTTCCACAAACCGTCTGTAATAGCCTGTCAGACCCAAGAAACTTCTGATATCTGTAGCAGAGGTAGGTCTGGGTCATTGTTTCACTGCTTCTATCTTCTGGGAATCTACTCGAATTCCTTCACTAGACACAATATGCCCAAGGAAGGCAACTGATTGTAACCAAAACTCGCACTTGTTAAATTTTGCAAATAACTGGCGATCTTTGAGAGTTTGTTGAACAACACTCAAATGACTTGCATGTTCTTCCTCATTCCTAGAGTAAATGAGGATATCATCAATAAAGTCGATAACGAACAAGTGCAAGTACTGCTTGAACACTCTGTTCATCAAATCAATGAAAGTTGCAGGAGCATTGGTTAGTCCAAATGACATAACTACAAATTCGTAATGACCATACCGAGTTCTGAAGGCTGTCTTCGGAATGTCACTATCTCTAACTCTAAGCTGATGATAACTTGAACTGAGTTCTATCTTTGAGAAATGACTAGCACCCGAAAGTTGGTCAAACAAATCATCAATCCTTGGGATAGGATACTAATTCTTGATTGTGACTTTGTTCAACTACCTATAGTCAATACACATTCTGAGAGAACCATCTTTCTTCTTCACGAACAACACTGGTGCACCCCATGGCGAAATATTGGGTCTGATGAAGCCCTTATCTAGAAGGTCTTTCAACTGCTCTTTCAATTCTTTAAGCTCAGCTGGAGCCATTGTGTAAGGACGAATAGAGATAGGATGGGTATCTGGAACGAGATCAATTTCAAAGTCGATTTCCCTATCGGGAGGAACTCTGGGAAGATCTTCTGGAAACTCACTAACTACAGGAAATGTCTCAACAGTTGGGGATTCGGAACCAGAATCCTTAACCCGAACTAGATGATAGAGATAACCCTTAGAGATCATCTTTCTGGCCTTAAGGTAAGAAATGAATCGACTCATTGGCGCTAAGCTACTACCCTTCCATTCTAGGATTGGTTCGTCTGGAAACTGAAAACGAACAATCGTAGTTTGAAAATCAACTGAGGCATAACAGGAATTTAACCAATCCATGCCTAGAATGACATCGAAGTCTACCATTTCTAACTCTACAAGATCTGCTGAGGTGACTTTCTGAGAGACTGTGACAGGGCAATTTCTGTATACCTGTCTAGCTATAACTGGGTCACCGACTGGAGTAGAGACTGAATTGGACTGCTATATAAGGAGTTACAAAAGAAAAAGTATCCCATAGATCTAACAATGCATTAACATCAAGATCAAAGACCTGTAACGTACTAGTGACTACATTAGGAGAATCTTCCTAATATGACGAGCCTGAAGAGCATAAAGCATGTTTTGGCGCTGTCCGCCACCAGTACCAGAAGAGTTACCCTGCTGAGTCGGGCGACTGCTGTGCTGCTGAAGTTGTAGACTGAGCTCTACCATTATTTCCTCCTTGACCCTGTCTTGAAGGGCAATCCTTCAATCTATGACCAGACTGACCACACCCAAAGCATCCTTCCTTACCTGCAAGGCACTCACCTAGTTGGTTCTTACTACACTTCGGGCAAGTTGGGTAGGTTTTGGTGCCTGAAACACTACCTTGAGACTTAGAGCCTGACGCCCTACCTTTCTGATCATTGCGGAACTTGGGGGATGGAATACTATATGATGAAGGGGCTCGAGTCGAAGACTTCTGCTGAAACTGCGAGCGATTTCCACCACCCGATTTCTGTTTGAAATACTCATAGTTACCAATTCTTTCTTTCTTAGTCCCCTTAGCCTGTTCCCTAAGCTTTTCACCCTCAACCTGCTGAGCATGAGTCATGAGCCTAGAGATGTTCATGTCTCCCAACAACATAGCATTCCTACACTCTGGTTTCACTAAGTCTAACACTGCATACAAAAACTTATTCATCTGAGCCCTGGAATCA
Organism: Solanum stenotomum; assembly: GCF_019186545.1. Taxonomy (NCBI): domain Eukaryota; kingdom Viridiplantae; phylum Streptophyta; class Magnoliopsida; order Solanales; family Solanaceae; genus Solanum; species Solanum stenotomum. The sequence goes on along the minus strand of NC_064285.1, from coordinate 45,252,266 downwards.
GCAACCATGTGAGGAGGATACTTGGAGAGTTGGTTAAACTTGAGCCCATACTTTTGGACAGTCATGTTACCCTGCCTCAAGTTCATAAATTCCTAGGGCCTTGCTTCTCTCAACTCTATGGGGGAAAACCTGTCCAGAAAGGTTTCCCTCAAACAATCCCAAGTAATAGGAGCGGCATATGTACCCCTGTTCTCTTTCCACTTAGTGTACGAGAGATGAGCCACATCTTTCAGCTGGTAAGATGCCAACTCAACCCGATTATTCCTAGTGACCTGTATCACCTCAAAGATCTTCTTGATCTCATCCAAGAAATTCTGGGGATCTTCACCCGTCTGCGATCCTAAAAACTCTGGAGGATTCATCCTAACAAAGTCACGAACCCTTGCTACTACTGATCCACCATTTGCATTCACAGGAGCTTGAACCCGCTGATTGTTCTGGTTACCAACACTCTGAGCCAACATCTGAATGACATTTTTGAATTCAGCATTTGAGACATCCTGATCCGGAACTGGAGGAGCTGCATTTGCATTCCTGGCATTAACATTCCTGGCATAAGCTCTACGAGGAGGCATGATCACTGAAACGTAGAACGTCAAGTTAGAATGGAATTAGAGCATACCTTACACACGATAATAGTAACAAAAAAATGAAGATTTTTCCTAAAGACACTTTGCAGCCTCCCTCTCATTAGATGTGGTGCGCACTACACACCCATTAAAAGGACTCTACCTACTGCGGCTTTTCAGACATCCTAGGACACTTAAAACTAGTGCTATGATACCAAGTATGTCACGCCCCGAGCTACCCCCGAGACGCAGACACGGGACCTAGGACCACAAGTGATCCCAAGCTAACCCTGTTGGCATGATCATGAGCATACTAAAGATAACAATAACTATTGCGGAAGGTAAATCATAAATAAAATGAAGAGATGGGGAATACCCATATATTATAACTGAGATATATAAAAACTGATGAGTTTAATTTAGAAGAAATATCAAACTCAAATACTAAGTTGAATCTAACTATGTCTGAAATAAGCCTCTAAACTGACTAGAAATGTCGGGACATGCCCTAGCTATATCTAGCAAAACTGAAACTAAAGACTAAAATCGATAAACATAAACATGTCACTAGTCCTCGAAGAATGAGGACTCACCACTGATGTTGCTGAACTGAAGATCGAGAACCGATCTAAGCGTGATCTGGATGCTGAGAACCTGAACCTACATTATGAGAAGATGTAGCGCACGTATGCGTCAGTGCTTGAAAGGTACTAAGCATGCAAAATAGTGTAAAGCTGAAAGAACATATAACTAAACAAAACAATAAAGTAATGAAATAATCTGAACTTGATATAGATACTGAATACTGAGCTAACTGAATGCAATGACCAATTTATAACATGCTGACTGAATACTGAATGAACTGTAAATATAGTCAATCCAATATAGTCTGACTGAACTGTGGAAGCTACTAATAATCGAAATAAAACCACATGAGCTAAATGTGGAGTCCGATGTATATGCCCCATCGAGAGGACCCAACACTACAAGAAAATAGGTTTTTAGCGACCACTCCCTAATGAAGGGATGAAATAGCGGTCGCTATAAACATTCTTATAGCGACCCATTTTTGTGCCAGACGTTAAAAATGACTTTTAGATCAAAATTAGACAAGGAACAATATCCAGACGTCAAAATACATAATAACCCGTGGTTAAATATAAATTAATAAAAAAAAGTGCTAGTTTCCCTCTCCCCTCACCCAATTAATAAAACTGAAAATTGTGATTTTCTCCCTTCCTCCGCCAGTTTCTTTCGTACGAAACTTCCTAGGATTTCTTAGGATTCATTCTCTTCTCATCAAGGTACGTAACTTTCTACCAATTTGTAGTTAAACTTCAAAAGTGAATTATTGTGAAAAGGATTTTCTTTTACAATTCCAATTATCATAATTTGTTGCTGTGAATTTTGAATATACTTCCTAAAAGTATATGTAAAATTACAAAAGATGCACTGAAAAGTATACAAATTTCATGGGTAGAAGAAAATCAATAGAAAACATAAACTGATTTTTCTCCGTTTCTTTTTTTTTTGGGATTTTTCTTTTGCAGTTTTGATTGCTACTGGGTTCTTGAATTGGAGATTGTAAGGAATCTCACACTAGTGACATAATGAATTCCAAGAATTGACTTTGTTTCCAGGTATGGTGTGTCAACTGAATTTTAATTTATATATGACATATACTTCTGTGTTAGCATTGGATTATGCAGGTCCTAGTATCTCAGTTTGTGAGCCCTAGTTTATGTTTTGTATTGATTTTCTTCTACCCATTAGTTGTTTATTAGTTGAGATGCCCTAGTTTTTCAAAAAAACCATTTCTCATTGAAAATTAAAATGTTATTTCTGGACATTTATGAGAGAATGATAACTTGTCTATTTGAGTTAGTAATACAAACAAAGTTTTTGTCTAGGGGTAGGGTTCACGGTGTTAAAAAGGAAAAGGGACTCTCATGAACATGCAATTGTGAAAACTGATCATGAAGGCACAAAAGATTATAGTTGTGTATTTATTTCCTGTGATTAGTCCAAAAGAAGAGAAATAGACTTAGATGTGATTTAATTTGATTTTACTAGTCTGTTTGTGAGACTCTAATTGATGGAAGGAGGACGAGTTAGCAGCTCTAGTAGTTTTTGTAGGTGATAGTCTAACTCTAACTCGGTTGTCAAACATGAGCCCCAAACTGATGGGAGAAAGAAGGGCTTGAACCCTGCAACTCTATTAGTTTTTTTTTATACCGACAATCCTAACTTTAGCAGAAAATTTAGGTTGATCTTTGAGTAGTTATAAATATGTAGTGGCGGAATTTGTTTTGGCATGTACTCATAACTTTTTATAGTGACAAGCCAAACTTTACTCGTTTTGATTCTATGGTCGTGGCTAGCTAGCCTCTGCACTTAAAAGCTAAAGTTTGCTATTTTGTTTATACACTTAGAAGTTATCCTCCAGCTATTATTAGTACAAATATTTTTTTTCAAAGTTATAGATTCTCTGAAAATGCTGGCCAATTCTTATGAACATTTTGTGACCGAGTGCGAGGATAAATAGTGTGCAAAATCAAGAAATTTTCAACTTGTTCATTAAGTGACATTCTAAAACATGTAGTTAATGTTATTTGTTATTGTGAACTTGAGTTGGCTTTATTTGATTTCAAACTAAAACACATCAGTGTCTATTCATATTTATTTATCATTTTGCACCTGAACTTGTTCCCTAGAAATAGATAAAAGCACCAATGTGTTGTACAATGATCTCCAAAGTGACAGATAGCTGATAACATGATGCAAATTGAGAAATGTCAAGTCACTTAATTAAACGAAAACTACTTCTTTCCTCACAAGACAGGGACCCTCACTGTATAGGATGTCTGCTTAATCTTAGCAACACAGCTGGCTATTGTAGTGAGCATTTGTCTTCCATAGTAATTGTTCAAAGAAACATCAAAACATAGATATCTTTGTAGTCTTAAGATCTCCTGTATAGTCTTGAATTTTTTTTATGTATTATGTTCACTCTTTCCAGAAACTATTGTTGGAAATTTTGTTAAAATGATATTCACCACTAGTGTGCACTATTAACTATTCTAGAACTTGTTATATTTTGATTTTATATTACAGTTATGTATTCAATGTGTTAATATCATGTGGAAAATCTATCCTCTTTCTCTTATTTTTATGATAGGTAATTACAACATCTCAAATATGATGAGAATCTGCCTGCTTCATCTTTTAATGATATTTCCTTAGTTGCTGAGAGTCCAAAGGCTTCACAAATTGATGATATTGTTGAAGAGGGAAAAGGGAAGAGATATTCGAAAGCACAGAAGGATTTCAAGTTGGTGTATGTTGATGATGTTCCAAATGATTAGTGTAAGCATTGCAATTCTCAACATAAAAATGCTTAAAATTGTGGGACGAAGTCTATGTGGGATCACATACCAAAGTATCCTAATAATCAAATAAGTGAGGGTGATGATGGACGATACAATATTGATCAATAAAAAAGCACACAATAGATTGAGTCACTGTTTTGTTTATATAATCAATGATTATAAATTCTTTTATGTAACAGAAACAATTTTTATTTCACTGAAGGTGGATATATTGGAATTACTAATGTGCTTTATGTCTTCTATAGTTAATTCATATCATTGGAAATTATTAATCATGTGTCATTAAGACTTCAAGAACAGAGGAATGGGAAAAACATATTTTGCTCAGATAAGAGTATTCGTTAGTCTCCCATGACCCTCTTTTTAACAATTGTTTCTTTTAGAAAGTATAATTGATTTTGTACGCAAAACTGGGAGCAGAGCCATTTGTAATGTCTTATGTGAACTCTTATCGACAAAATTTGGATTCAACTGATGATATTTTTTATGTCTGATTGATCGATGATCGAGTAGACCTGATTATGTTTAGATTTAGCACTCCGAAGAAAATAATCCCCTTTACTTTGATCAAAAATTGATTTTTTAGCTAAGCAGGAGCTAATTAACTAGTACCCCTAGATAACCAGTTTATCTAATCTCCTTTTCTTAACCTCTTACTTTGTTTACCAGAAGCTTTAGAGGAGGAAAATCGATTCCAACTAAGCTCATAAATGAAGGAGCTACTCTTCCGAAAGAAGCTGATCTTGAAGATATAATTACTGCTGGTATGTTAATTACTCAGTTTATACCATGTATTGTTTGTATGACTTTTAAATTCAGAGGGTTGATTATGAAACAAATTGAGCTGGAATCGAAATTATAAACTAGAATTAATCTAGCTATAAAAATTTCTGGTATTAGTCTTTGTTTTGGGATACATGATTGAATTGAGGTGAAAGTGTTTATTGTTTAATTATAGGAGAAAAAGTGATATGTTTATTGACATTTGCTTAAATGATATATAAAAATAACTTGAAGGACTAAACATTGGATTTTGGCTAAATCTGCAGTGTCATGCATCCCAGGGTGCTGACTCTGTGGCAAATGACGCTGGTAGGTATTATAAGACACTTTAGGAGTCGTTTGGTTTGAATTCAAGTTATGATGAAATTAGTTATAATTGGATAAGTTATGCGAATATTATTTNATTGGATTTTGGCTAAATCTGCAGTGTCATGCATCCCAGGGTGCTGACTCTGTGGCAAATGACGCTGGTAGGTATTATAAGACACTTTAGGAGTCGTTTGGTTTGAATTCAAGTTATGATGAAATTAGTTATAATTGGATAATTTATGCGAATATTATTTTTTATTGAGTGTTTGGTTTGTTGTATTCAAAATAATAAAATTTAAGAACAATTTATTTGCTTACAAAAATGTCTTCAAGAATGTGAAAACTGATGTACAAAAAGGGTTTAAAATGATATTTTTGTCATTTACTTATTTTATACCGGGATAAGTCATACTACATAAACATTGATAGTATATCTAGATACCATACTATTCATACATTGATGACATACTCAATAGTCATACTAATCATGTTTTAGAAGCTCTTTCTCAAAACTCCTCTTAACTTTCTCAAAAACTCAGTTTAAAACTCAAGTGTTGTCTTAAAACTCAAGTGTTGTCTTAAAACTCAAGTGTTGTCTTAAAGAAAAGCTTCTCAAGATTTATAACTCAAAATAGGGTTTATGCTGAAATATACTGATAATGTGGCATAAAACTGGAGCATGTATATCTGAATAACTGAAATATCTGACCTAGCATGTGTAATTCAAGAACTAATGAAATACATAGCTAGGGTTTTGAACTTTATGTAAGAAATTGAGCAATAACATGATAATCTGATTTGGAACATTTAAATAACTAATTCATGATGATCTGTTGTAATTCTAGAAACCCTAGGTCTGTTCAGAATCATGGAATCAAAAATCTGACTGAATTCTAGGGACCTAATGGGCGAAAGGAACCCAATAGTGAAATCTCGCATACCTGATGACGAATTTCATGGAGAAATCTTTCGATTTCGGGGCTGGAACTGATGGAACCTTGCTGCATTCTTGGACTAGGATTCTTGAACTCTTTCTCCTTTCTTGGTTCTAATTTTCTATGTTTTGATTAATGATTTTGACTAAGATAAGTTCTAGTTATGTTTCTAGGCTTAAACTGATTAAAACCTCGTGATTTAGGGTCTAAACAACGTATCTAAGGGGTTAAATGAAATAGGAAAAGAACAAAAGACCCCTGACTTAATTGCTGTCGGAGTGACCTACGGATTGGACCTACGGGCAGTAGGTCAATCTACAGTCCGTATATTGTGTCCGTAAGTCAAGCCTGCTCGACAGGCCTTCACTAAAAATAGCATAACTTTTTACTCGAAGGTCAAAATTTAGCAAACTCGGTGGCGTTGGAAAGATAATTCAATTATCAATCATATAATAGGTCATGGGACACCTAATTCATTTTGTGCTAAAAGTTATAACCATCTGAATTTGCTTTAACCGCAATTTTCATCTAACTGACTGCTGATCCACACCTACGGTCAGACATATGGACCGTGGATCGATTGACGGTATGTACTGGTCAACCATCAATCGGGACTGAAGCTGGGATTTTAGGGCATCGATCCACGGACACGAACTACTGTCTATGACCTGACCTACAGATCGTAAGTCCTGCCGTGGGTCAACACTTAGCCAAATTTTCCTACTGAGTTCTGGGGAAGTTTTCTGTCACGAACCACGGACCTGCAGGATGGACCGTGAGTCCATCTACGGTCCGTGGATGGTGTCCGTGAGTGCCACCTATAACACCAGAAATCTGAAATCTCTATTTTCGGATACGGGGTGTTACACCAACAAGGATAAAGGGTCTTACCTTTTAGATGATTCCTTATTACTGTTTAATCATAGCTTAGTGGATCCACTTAGTTGAGGAGTTCTATACCTTAGCAAGGTATAGGACAGTTCTGGCAGCGTTGGCGGGACATTGTATCATCACATAGCTCATAGTGATGATTATTGGTTAGAGAATCTCCCAAATAATAGTTAATATTCTATTTTTAGATGCAAATGAGTTATTATTGAATTTTTACATACTATTGATTTTCTATCTATTCTTTTACATTTTTCCATATATTGCATCTTTTATTGTTGCTTTATCCTTGAGTATCTTTAGTTGAGTATCATATTATTGAGTTGAGCCCTATTTCCCCGAGTTGAGTTGAACAATGTTTCACTAAGTTGAGTATCTTATTATTAGTTTGAACCCTATTTCTCTAAGTTGAGTTGAACTATGTTTCACTGAGTTGAGTACCTTGTTGTTGAGTTGAGCCCTATATCATTGAGTTGAGTGAGTTTAGAAGACTTATGTATGTTTCTTTTCGATTAGTTCAAGCTTATGTTTATGTTTTAGAATTCCTCTTACATGTTCATATATTCCATTGACTGACGCCATTTTACCTGCATCTTTTATGATGTAGATACATATATTCTGGGTCATCAATAGAAGCTTCGTTAATAGCACTTGCAGTTCTAGTTAGCTATGGTAAGCCTCCTTGCTTCAGAACGTTTCCATTTTTTTCTTTTAGTTTGTTAGGATGTCGGGGGTCTTGTAACATTGATCCTTCTGTAATAGTAGAGGCTTCATAGATAGTTCAAAAGTTTAGGAGTCTATCATTATTTCCATTGTTGTTTTAATCCTTTGAGTTCATGAGGCATTTAAGTAATACTTGTTAAATTATTTGCAGACGATTATTGGAGTTCAGTTTAAATTAAGTTATTAAAGTTATTTTTGCATCATGACTTTTAATTTTGCTTAAGTAACTCTTTTTCTGAGTAATGAGCCAAACCACGGGTTTGCTTGGGAACCAACAATAGTTTTCGAGTGCCAGTTACATCCAGGGTACAGGCTCGGGGCGTGACATGCCTCTTCTCAACCTACCATTAAAAGGTAATGTTATAATTTTAAAGTATTCATTATGGTTATTGTAATACATATATGAAGACATTTTAGTTGGTTCATAGTTATATGATTTCTAAACAATATTTGAAATCTTTCATTGTGAATCTGATACACAACATGTCTTCGTAGACGGGGATTTCCCTTCTTGATTTCTTTTATATGTTCTTTGCAGATGTAAAAGACATATATACTTAATAAAAGAACTTGTCAATATTATTACTTAATAATGAATTATTGTGCATGTTCAGCGATTTAATACTCACTCACAATAAGGAGCTGTGGAGGTAGAATTAAAAAAAACATATCTATGTGCTTGAGCATGCATCATGTCATCAAGAATAAACCCTTTCTCTTCACGTTATCGACGACCCTACAGATTCATGGTTTCATTAGACAAAGTATTATTTCTTTATGGCCGATTAGACTTTGTCTCCGCATCATCTAAGCATCTTGATCAAAATGTCATGCACCATTGTATACATTGTCCTTCTGCAACCAAGCCTTTTGGATGATTTCTACTCCTTACATAGTCTTTAACAATAATAAAAAGCCTAAAATTTACAATTCCGAAAAGTTCAATAAAATTCTTTGGAATTAAAATAAAATAATTAAATGATACCTTTCAATTAACCACACTGAACGATATTGTGAAGGTGTACCCAACATTGATTCTTCGGCTAAATGGATGACTAGATGCTCCATATTATCAAAAAAATATGGAGGAAATATTCTCTCCAAAAGACAAAGAGCTAGTGCAATTTGATCTTGGAGCTTTTCTAATTCATCAATCTTCATAATTGTTGAACAAATACTTCTAAAAGAAATACTTAAGTCAATTAATAGCTTAAGAACATTAACGAGCAGCAGATTCCTCAAGGATATAGGAAGGAACTGTTGCATTAGAATATGATAGTCATGACTCTTCAATCCATGCATAGTGCGTTGTTTAAGATCAGCACAATTTAAGATATTTCAAGCCTTATCATACGGAAATTTCACATCTCTTAAAACCTATATGAGCATATCTTTTTGTCTGTTAATCAATGTCAAACATGCAAGTGATATATAATGTTTCTTATTAGATTTTTTTCTTATGATGTAAAGCTTTTCAGATCCCCATCTCTTATAAATCGAAATAAGACTTGATATACCGTGAGTTTACGGTATTTTTAATACATTTGACTTAAGAGTTGTGTGTGTCTAGAGCCATGTTGTATTAGAATTAATGTTTATTGTGCTTTATTTGTAGGAAATAGGCTTGGACGAGGTTGAGAGAGATGATAGTTGAAATTCTGCAGAAGGAGCCACCCACGGAAGTGACCTGCGGACCGTAGGTCCAGTCACGGTCCGTCGTGGGTAGGCGTTGAATGATCATCAGGGAAGTCTGACTAAGTGTAGAACTATGGAGGCCAGTGATAAAGCGTTTGTCGACCCACTGGCCGTCCTGCACATTCGTTAATGAGATCAGAGATTTGGAGTGCCAGAACCTGATGAAAAGTTCCAAGTGTGGAGCCACGGAAGGGGGACCCATGGGACCTACGGTCCGTATTGCACACCAGTCGTTTGTATCTGAAAATTGAAGGTTCCAGTCTCTGTGGAAAAGTTCTAAGTATCAAGCTACAGAAGGGACCTACGGACCGTAGGTCTAACAACTGTCCGTAGGTCAGTCTCGTCGATCGAAGCCACTTCCAGAAGTTTTATTTCCTTATTTCATTTCCTTTTTGTTTAGGACAAGTTTTTCTATAAATAGGGTATTTAAACTTCATTTTTGGTGGTTTGACACCATTGTATACTTTTAGTTCTTGATATTTTCTTGGGAATTAACTTGCAAATTTTGGTAATTTGATTTCCTAATTTCGGTTATAATATTTTTGCTTTGAATTTGAATTGGAGATTACGGGTTTCTTCTACTCAATACGTAAGTTCATGAATTCTTCTTCTAAAAATATTAATTATGTTCTTTCAAGCATGAGTAGCTAAATCCACAACTAGGGTTGTGGGAACCATGAGAAATGAACAATATATGAATAATAACTAAGTAACTCTTGAATAGTGTTGATGCATGTATTGATAATTATTTCGCTTAGAAGTCTTTTTAACGGTGACCAACGTTAAAAATCGCCTTATTGCTACTTACCGGACCAAGGAGGTAGTTATTAAAATAAGAATTATCAACAGAAATTTAGTGTGATACTATCAAATAGTCTAATATCAATTGGTGCGAGGGTAAAAACTAAGCCATACATTGATGTGATGTCTAATCTGAGGTAAAGGTAAGAGTTAGTAAATTATACACACATAGCCGGACCAATGTGCAGTGTGAAATTTCCTATTTGGAGGACCAATCACGTAGGGATACCTAACTTACCACTTTGCATGTGATACACCAGGAAAGGATTACTATTATTAAGATTACCGCGTTAGGAGCTTATGGGAAACACATACACCGTAGTTGCTCTCTCTCATTGATAACAACAAAGTTCAAATCTTGCTCACTTGTTACATAACAACATTCAGTTATTTGTTTCACAAAAACCCCTCCTTTACTTACTTGTCTAGGAAATAACTTGACTAAACAGACATAATATTGAGTCAAGTTTAAGTCTAAACCATATTCCTTGTGGGATCAACTCCAACCTACAAGTTGGATTATTTACTTGATAACGGTCCCTTATACTTCTTTAGGGAAGTGTAATTTGAGCGTATTAAATTTTGGCGCTGCTGCCGGGGAATAAGGCTAGGGGTAGCCTTGGCCTTTGTCTTTGGCTTGGCCCCTTTGCCTTGGCACTTGCCCCTAGGTCTTGACCATTATAACCCTTATTTCAACTCTAGAAGGTCTTCTAATCTACGGGGAGTCATTTTATTATTTTTACCCTTACATTTATGCTCTAGGTTAACCTACTATTTTCCAGAGTGTTACATTATCTCCCCCTTGGGAATATTCGTCCTCAAATGAAGATCTAGACACCTTACGGAGATAAAGACTCAGGACTAGTAGCCCATCATGCATGTAACATCAAAATAATGCACAATTCAAAGAAGGTAACATCAACTCTATGTCAAGACATAAACAATGCAACACAAATAAGTAGAAGCTACCTCCACCACCCATTATGCACAAAACCCATCATTCCACATAACCATAGGAGGAATACCTTCTCCAACTTAAAGTAAGCTCAATCACCACATAATGGAGCTAATGTGCCATTTCATCATAAGCATAACTAAGCATGTTCGTCAAACCATCTTATGAAGTCAAATATGCACTCATCATTTTATAAATGCAAATCAACATAAGGAACATATAAATAATGAAAACTCAATTTATGCAAAGTGTGAATTCTCACAAGAACATGCATATCATAAGGAAAAATCATAAAGAACAAATACGGTATACATGACTCCCAAAACACCAAACTCAAGAGAACTACTTAGCTCAAGCTTGGATAGGATTAGAAGGAAAACAATGAGGATAGTGGGACTTCATAACAGCCTGGGCCTCCCATGTAGCACCCTCAACTAAATGATTCCTCCATAACACCTTTACGGAAGCTACTTCCTTGTTTCTCAAGCCCTTAACTTTCCAATCTAAAATCTCCACTGGAATCTCTTCATAAGAAAGACACTCATCAACTCCCAAACCCTTTAAAGGAATGATGGATACTAGATCACCAATACGCTTCTTAAGCATGGAAACATGAAATACTGGCTGAACCTGAGCCAATTCATTTGGCAATTCTAATTCATAGGCAACTTTCCCAATACGTTTCAATATTTGATATGGGCCCACATACCGGGGACTAAGCTTCCCCTTCTTACCAACTTCATCATACCCTTCATAGGGGTGATTTTCAAGTAGACCCAATCACCAATTTCGAATTCTAGATCCCTTGTTCTAACATCGGCATAAGACGTTTGCCGACTTTGGGCCGCCCTCAACCTCTCTCTAATGTGTCGGACTTTTTCAATGTCCTCATACACTAGTTCGGGACCAATTAGAGCAATTTCACCTACTTCAAACCAACTTACCAGAGATCTACACCTCCTACCATATAGGGCTTCAAAAGGAGCCATGGCAATACTCGAGTGGTAATTACTGTTGTAGGCAAACTCTACTAACACTAGATGGTCATCCTAATTACCTTTGAAATCAATGACCCATGCCCTCAACTTATCCTCTAAGTTTTCGATGGTGCGCTCTACTTGACCATGCGTTTGAGGGTGAAAGGCCATGCTAAGCTTGACCTTAGTACCAAGCCCTTTTTGGAATGCCTTCCAAAAGTGTGAAGTAAATTAGGTACCCCGATTTGAAATGATAGATGAGGGAACCCCATTCAACTTCACTATCTTTTTGATGTACAACTTGGCATAGTCCTTCGCCGAAAATGAAACCTTGACGGGAATGAAGTGGGCAGACTTTGACATTCTATCAACAATGACCCAACTAGAATCATATTGTCTTCGAGTGCGAGGCCAACCCACCAGAAAGTCCATATTCACATATTCCCACTGCCAAATGGGAATATCTATATTTTGAGACAATCCTCCAGGTCCTTGATGTTCGACCTTAACTTGTTGGCAATTCAGACATTTGGCTACAAAACCCGATATACCTTTCTTCATACCATTCCACCAATAGACTTCCCGTATATCACGGTACATCTTGGTGGCTCCCGAATGAATAGAGTACCGTGAACCATGAGTTTCTTCTAGAATTTGCTCTCTCAAGGCATCAATATCCGGAATACATAATCTATCTTGGTACCTAAGCACCCCATCTCCCCCTTGGGAGAAAGCCTCAACGGACTTGTTGAGTACCGACTCTTTCAACTCCATTAATATGGGATCGAGGCCTTGTTTAGACTTTACATCGACCACATAGGATGATTCGGAACCATTATGAACCATGACACCACCCTTGGTGGAATCCACTAGTTGGACACCTAACCGGGCAAACCTATGTACATCATGAACTAACGCCTTCTTCTCATCCTCTATATGAGCTGCACGGCCTATGGACAATCGACTTAGGGTATCTGAAACTACATTAGCCTTGCTAAGATGGTAGAGGACACTCATGTCATAATCCTTTAAAATCTCTAACCACCATCTTTGTCAGAGATTTACGTCCTTTTGGATAAACATATATTGAAGGCTCTTCTGATCGGTTAAAACGTCCACATTGACCCCATATAGTTAATGTCTCCATATTTTCAAAGTAAACACTACCGCCGCTAATTCAAAATCATGGGTCGGATAATTATTTGAATGGATCTTGAGTTACCTTTAAGCATAGACAATCACTTTACCATGTTGCATAAGAACACGTCTCAAACCCACTCGAGAAGCATCACAATACACCAAAAACCCATCGGTACCCTCCGGTAAGGTCAACACCAGAGCGGAAGTAAGTCTATCTTTGAACTCTTGGAAGCTTTTCTCACAAGCCTCCGAACACACAAACTTAGCTTTCTTTTGAGTTAAAGTCGTCAATGGAGAAGCAATGGAAGAAAAACCCTCAACAAACCTCCTATAGTAATCGGCCAAATCCAAAAAGCTTCTAATATCGGTAGGAATTAGAGTTCTAGGCCAACCCTTGACCGCATCTGTCTTCTTAGGATCTACCTCAATACCTTTGCTCGACACAATATGACCAAGGAAGGCTACGAACCTTAGCCAAAACTCACACTTACTAAACATCGCATACAATTAGCGGTCTTTAAGGACTTGCAATACAATCCTCAAATGGTTCATGTGCTCATTTTAACTCCTTGAGTAGATCGAAATATCATCAATAAACACTATCACAAACATATCAAGATAGTGTCTAAACACTCTATTCATTAGGTCCATGAATGTCGCCAGGGCATTGGTCAACCCAAATAACATAACCACAAATTCAAAGTGACTGTATCGGGTCCTGAAGGCCGTCTTGGGAATATCAAACCCTTTTACCCTTAGTTGATGGTAACCCGAACGAAGATCTATTTTGGAGAAATAGTTAGCCCCTTGAAGTTGATCAAACAAATTGTCAATCATAGTAAGAGGATATTTATTCTTTATTGTCACCTTGTTCATTTGGCGGTAGTCAATACACATTCTATGGGACCCATCCTTCTTTCTAACAAACAATACCGGAACACCCCATGGAAATATACTTGGTTGAATAAAACCTTTCTATAACAAATCCTTGAGTTGCTCCTTCAACTCGGCCGGAGCCATTCTATAAGGAGGAATGGAGATAGGTTGCATATCCGGCATGAGATCAATGCCAAATTCTATTTCCTGGTCGAGAGGAATGCCGAGCAAGTTATCATGAAAGACATCCGGAAAGTCACTCACCACGGGGACCGACTCTAAGGAAGGGGTTTCAGACTCAACATCCATAACCCTAACAAGTTATACATTATATTTAGCGAAAACCATCAACCACCTAGATCAGTGTTTACTGTTAAATTATGTTCAGAATGAATATGTTGTACCATTAACCGTCATAATCTGTTTCAGGTGCAAAAAACTTATTTCTTACCCGAGATGCTGTTATGCTTCCACGTTGCTTCTTCCACAACTCTGCCTAGTCTTCCAGCAATGTTATCAGAGATTTGTGCAGCAATTCAATAAAGTTGCTTCTTCAACTTTGAGCTTGCATATGGTTAAAACATACCATTACAGCTTTTGTCATCCAAGACACAAGTGTTGACCTATTTGTTTTTGCTTACTTTTAACTTGCATTGACTTCAAGTGCACATTTCCTTACTGAATTAATTTAACTTTATAATAAGTTGTAAAAATTATAAACTATGAATTGTTAGTGTCGTTTGTAAGTGTGTGAATGCTTGTTTTACGAATATGGTGAATAACATTGTACTTATGATTTTTAGACAATCTAAACATACATAATTCAAGTTAACATTGACATGAACAACTAGAGTTAAGATTATTAATAAAAAAACAAGTCCATCATGGAAAGAGTACAACACCTTAAAGTAACTATCCCAATAACTTGTAAAAGTTCAAATTTGTAGAAAAAGCCAAATATTATGTACAATCTTTGTTGCACCATGAGTTATTTAGTTTTTGCAGCTTTCCTTAAGCATTTTAATATACAGAATAACCATGAAACTTTATGCCTATAATAAACATACCCACTTGACTTGTTAAGGTTACGAAAAAATAGGTTATAAAGATACTTGAACATTTGTTACATTGATAACGTTGTGAAATACTCTTTTACATAGATAATTTCTGTAACTTTTTCTTTTCTTGAAAGTGATAAGCTAAATGTGTAGAAAACACAAGTTATGTAAATCTTTGGAATTTAAAGAAACATGCAATACAATTGTCTATAATGTATCTCAATAACAGAAGTATTAGGTCAAAATTTATAAAAAATAACATATATATAAATAACGAGGATAAGATAATTTTCTAAAACGCCAAATTCTTGAACTCAACATATGAGTTCCAAAAGTTAATCAAACACATTAATAAAGGGTATTGGGTAACTGAGCATTTGTTACATTAATGATGCAACTAATAAAAAAAAATATAAAAAGTAAAATTACGTTTCTAAAACCAACATCAATCTACTCCTAAATTCATGATCCCTACAAGATATTACTCCATTTTTAGGTGCTTGAGGTTGTACTTTACCGAGGAAAAAATATAGATAGAGAAATACATCTATTCTTATCTTTATTTCTAATACATATTCACACATACTAAGCATGGACACACCGACTCATATGGAAGGTGCATAACTACAAAAAGCAATGGAAACCAAACTTCATGAAATTATGAAAAGATCTTCTTAAACTCTTTTTGTCTTTTTAATGTGGGGTTGTTGATCTATACCTCAATGATAAATTATTTAACTGGGGCCTCAAAAAGTTCTAAGATAGATTGGTGCAGATAAATTTTGTAATATCATTGAGATGACGAAGGAATAAAGACTAACCTAGTGTTTGTATCTGATGTCGTTTTTAGCAAGACTTCCAACAATAATCCCTCCTTGTTGTCTGACTATTTTAGGAATAAATTAGTTCACATCAATAGAATAAAGCTCTTCAATAATATGGCAAGAAGACATGTTTCAAGCTCTAAAACATACATTTTTTGCAGCATAGCCTAATATGAAGCTAACAAGAAACTATCACCATTCAATTAGTGCAAAACATCTGAATATTCTAAAAACCAAGAATGTCATATACCAAATATATGCTAAAATGACAGAAAAACTATGATTTCAGGTTTATCTTAAGATAAACAGAACAAAGTCTTTAAATTAATCTTAAAACCTCATCCACTTCAAGTAAACATTACAAAACAATAGAATCGCTTCGAACAAACAAATGTTCCCTGTGTACTTTGTACATCAATCTCGATACAATCTTTTAGAGTAGACTATCACAATAATGCGAATTTTAGTTATACTAAATGTGGTCCATTTGGTGAAACTTCCTTCAGAAATCCAAAGCAAGAAGTTTCACTTCTTTTGTCTCCAGAAAGAAGATTGTTCAGCTCAATGATTATTAAACAATGTAAATACATTTAAAAGACACATTACACGTCATGTTAGCTAACATACTCAGAAGATAATAGCATATGTATAAATTTACACACAAATCAATCACATGGCATCGTGGTGTTCTTTTAAAAAAAAGCTTCCAATCCTCCCTATAGCCTTTCATGTATGTTTGCATTATTTTCAGACCTTTCTACGCCTGGAGTAAGCATGAACAGATGAGAAATAATATTTTCTGGAAAAAAAAAACCTAGAACATTTTTTGTATTTGATTATTGATATTTTCAACTCCCTGATAGTGTTTATTTACTATAAACATTAACTGTAACAAACATAAGGATCATATACAGTGAAACAGGTGATACTGAAAATCTACCAAAAAAAGAGTTGGACTCTTCTGTAATTCTATACTAAAAAATAAAACAACAATTTTTTTAAGGAAAAGAACCATATTTCCATATATCTCAAAGTGATATCATTCTAAATGTTTGGTGGCATTATGGTCATATGATTAATTATCAAATAAAATCAAAAGAAAAAGATATTCAATGACAAATGGAAGAAACCGAAACCAAAATATACATAGGAATCAAGACATACATAGGTCCACAAATCATTGATTATAGCTTCAAAGTTTAGTTAACTCTACTATAAAGTTAGAAATAATTTTAAATAAATATGAAACATTTTTAAACATAAACATAATTGACATTAAGACTTCTTTCCTTTCCATGTAATTGGATCAAATTTTTGTATGTTGATTAGTATACACGTACTAAAATCCTCCAAAGAGTTAGCCTTGACAAGGAAACGAATCAAGAAAAACAAAGTACTGTTCATATAATTTAGGCATTTTATGAAGGCACCATCTCTTTTTATTCCCTACAATCTTGTCGAAGAAACAAGAAAGTCGTGGGTACTCAACATACACTATCAGTAACAAAGTAATTTCATAGAACTTAAACATAGCAAGTTTGTCCTTCCCTAAACCTAGAAGATGAATCTTATATCATGGGAGTTAATATCTTATATGGTCACTCAACTATCTACTATTCTCTCAGAAAGTCACTCAAGTTTATATTTTACGTCAAAAGTCACTCAACTATCCACTCTTTTTTGAGAAAGATACTCAACTATGAATTTTAACTCAAAAGTCACTCAACTATTAATTTTTCTCTTAGAAAGTCACACAACTTATTTAATTGATATCTTAATTAAAATTTGCTAATATAATTCTGTGTAATTAAAATCCAAAATTTTAAAAAATAAAAAAATATCATTTAAACCATTTAATGACCCGACCCGTTAAAATTATAATATTGACCCATTTTATTTTACCCATTCTCCTACCTTATTCACTATCTTTCGGACTGTTTCTCCTCTTCTCCTTTGCCTTTTTTTTTTCTTCTGGTTCTCCATTGCTGCCTCTTCTTCCTCTTTTAGCTAGGTTTTAATTAGGGCATCTCAATTTCGAAGCTCTATATTAGGTAGGAAATTAAAAGAAATCATCTGATTTAAAATAGTCAACTTAATGGAAACTGATAATCAGAATAAAATTTGTGCTTTCGCCATATTTAATTCTTAACTTGTAATAATTTGCTTTTTGGTTGGGAGAATCATAATAACCAGAATCCCCATAGTCAACTCTCGTTTCCTTTCAACTGCACAGATCTTTCTTGTTCCCTTTTTCTCTCTAATTTTTGGACTTCCTCGTAATTGTTCTTTATGATTTTCATTTTTACTTGTTGCGATTCATTTTGCTTAGTTGTGTTCATTTTTATTGTGTAATAAAGATAGCTGTCATTTCTTTAATGGTTGCAACAATTTCCATGAGAATATTTGTAAAGGAGACGAGTGGCCATATTGACAGTAAACCTCTAAATCAACCCATATTACAACCAAAAAGGAAATCAGACTTCTGAAATATAAGTTCTATTTATGCCAGTCCGAACCGCTGCAATAAATAGGTTTTAATGATCGGAAAAAAATTTGGTTGCTATAAATACATTTCAAATGACCGAATTCATATCCTTTCGTAAAGACTTGGTTGTTAAAAGTCATATTTATTGTATTGTTCCCTTAGAATGTCTATAGATTACTGTCAGTTGAACAAGGTTACAATCAAGAATAAGTATCCTCTTCCGAGAATTGATGATCTCTTCAACCAACTTCAGGGTGCTACTTGTTTTTCCAAGATAGATCTCAGATCAGGCTACCATCAGTTGAGGGTAAAGAAATGTGATATTCCAACGACAACTTTCAGGACCAGTTATGGTCATTATGAGTTTCTGGTCATGTCGTTCGGTTTAACTGATGCGCCTGCAGCGTTCATGGACATTATGAATAGAGTATTCAAGCCTTATTTAGATATATTTGTTATCATGTTCATTGATGACATACTAATCTATTTGAGGAATGAGGAAGATCATGCTAGCCATCTCATAATAGTTCTCCAAACTCTAAAAGATAGAGAGTTGTATGCCAAGTTATCTAAGTGTGAGTTCTTGCTTGAGTCTATGCCATTCTTAGGCCACATTGTTTCCGGTGATGGAATTAAAGTTGATACTCACAGAATAGAGGTAGAGCAGAATTGGCAAAGACCCACATCTCCAACTGATATTAGGAGTTTTTAGGGGTTGGCTGGACATTATAGAAAGTTCGTATAGGGGTTCTCATCTATTTCGTTCCCTTTGACCAAGTTAACTCTGAAAATAGTTAAGTTTCAATGGTCTAAAGCTTGTGAGAAAATCTTTCTCAATTGAAAAAAAAGTTGACTACTGCCCCAGTATTGCCCCAGTATTGACCTTACAAGAAGGTACGTAAGACTTTTTTGTATATTGTAATGCGTTAAGAGTTGGTTTGGGTTGTGTGTTAATGCATAATGGTAATGTTATAGCTTATGCCTCCAGACAGTTGAAAGTTCATGAGAAAAATTACCCAACCCAGGATCTAGAGTTGGATGTTGTATTATTTGCTTTGAAAATATGATGCCACTTTCTTTATGGTGTTCATGTAGATGTATTCACTGATCACAAGAGTCTTCAGTATGTGTTTAGTCAGAAAGCGCTTAATTTCAGGCAGACAAGGTGCTCAGAATTACTTAAGGATTATGATATGAGTATCCTCTATCACCCATGTAAGAATAATGTTGTTGTTGATGCCTTGAGCAGGTTGTCTATGGGTAGTACCATCCATTTTGAGGAAGATAAGAAAGAGTTAGCAAACGATGTGCATAAACTTGCACGATTAGGAGTTCGACTAATAGATTCCACAGAAGTAGGAATAGTGGTGATGGGGCTGAATCATCATTAGTGACAGAAGTAAAAGAAAAGCAAGACCAAGATTCTATTTTGCTTGAATTGAAAGCAAATGTTCATAACCAAAACGTTATGGCTTTTAAACAAGGGGAAGATGGTGTATTGAGATATCAAGGTAGATTGTGTGTACCAAGGCGGATGAACTCCAAGAGAGGATCATGGAGGAAGCTCATAGCTCCAGATATTCTATTGATCCGGGTTCCACAAAGATGTATAGTGACTTGAGAGAAGTTTATTGGTGGAGTAGTATGAAGAAGGGCATTGCAAAGTTTGTTGCTAAGTGCCCAAATTGCACACAAGTTAAAGTTGAACACCAAAGGCCCGTGGTATGGCTCATAATATAGAACTTCAGGAATGAAAGTGGGAGATGATCAATATGGATTTTATAACAGGTTTACCAAGGTATCAAAGACAACATGATTCTATTTGAGTGATTATTTATAGAATGTCAAAATCAGAACACTTCTTTCCGGTAAAGACTACCCATAAAACAAAGGACTATGCCAAGTTGTATCTTCAAGAGGTAGTTAGACTGCATGGGGTGACAGTTTCAATTATCTCAGATAGAGGTGCGTAATTTATTGCACAGTATTGGAAGTCATTCCAGAAAGGCTTGGGTCCAAGGTGAACTTAAGCACTTCTTTTCATCCTCAGATAGATGGTCAAGCAGAGCGCAGTATTCACACTTTAGAAGATATGTCGAGGACCTGTGTGATTTATTTCACGGGTAATTGGGATGATCACTCATTGAGTTTGCTTACAATAATAGTTACGACCCTAACATCTAGATGGCTCCTTAAGAAGCTCTTTATGGGAGGTGATGCATATCTCCTATTAGATGGTTTGAAGTTGGTAAAGCTGGGTTGATAAGACCATACTTAGTTTATCAAGCTATGGGGAAGGTGAAAGTTATTCAAAAGAGTTTGAATACAGCCCAGATTCACCAGAAATCCTACACTGATCTTTGGAGAAGAGACCTAGTGTTTGAAGTAGATGATTGGGTATACTTGAAATTTTAACCCATGAAGGATGTTATGAGATTTGGTAAGAAGAGGAAACTAAGTGCCCGGTATATTGATCCTTATAGAATATCCAAGAGGATTGGTAATGTAGGTTATGAGTTAGAGCTACCACAAGTGTTAGCAACGGTTCATCAAGTATTTCATGTTTCCATGTTGAAGAAGAGCATGGGAGATCCTTCACTTATCATACCTACTGCAGATATAGGTATCAAGGATAACTTATCTTATAAGGAGATTCCTGTTAAGTTTATTTTAGACTGCTAGGTTCGCCAGTTCAATACCAAGGAAGTAGCATCAGTGAAAGTTCTTTGGAGAAATTAGTTTGTTGAGGAACCTACTTGGAACCATGAGGAGGATATGAAGAAGAGATACCCACATCTCTTCGAATTCGGAGAAGTTCCCAATTAAGGTACTAATCCTTTTCCTTTGCTTTTATTTTAAGTTGGCATGATGTATTTTCATTTTTGCTTGTTGGGTGTTTGAGGTAGATGTTAGATGTCACGCCCTTAGCCTGCTAAGAGTAATATCATTCGAGGACGAATGTTTCCAAGATAGAGATATTGTAACATCCTGCAACTAGAAAGAACTAGAATTAAAAAGGAACCATTTTTGGAAATAATTAAATTTGGAAAGTTGGGAAAAGTTAAGTTAAGTATGAGTTTTGGGTCAACTTCAAACTGCCATACCTCCAAGTTCAGCATGAGTTAGGTGTTCTACATGATACCGTAGGAAATATCTTTCAATTATATTTCGAACGCCGCCAAGTTTGTGCAATTTCGAGTTCGTATGAGGGAGATATGCTTATTTGAAGTTGGGTTGTCTAGATAAGGGAAGTCAAAACTGGATTTTAGGAGGGTATTATGGTCTTTTCACTACCCAATTAGTTAATTTCATTTTTGGTAGTTATGTTGGGGTCTAATCTGATTGGATTTAGTTTACGCTTTATAAAAATAAGTTACGATTTTTAGAGAACATAAAAGAAGAGGAGAAGAAGCAAGGAATCACCAAGTTCTTGAAATTTTTGTTGTGGATTTCCCCATGGATTCAATCCCACGAGGTATGTGAGTTACCATAGCACTGGGTTTGTTCACCCACGCGCCAAACATGTTTATTTTAGAGTTAATTCATCCTAAAAGGGTTGAATGTTTGTTGTACTTTATATGTGTTCTTGAATTGGGCTGAAATTGAGGAGTTCTTGAGATTATTACGTCGATTTATGAATTTTTTTTGAGTTAGTTTCTTGTGTACATATACTGAGTATCTGAGTCTAAAGAGAATTTGAGAAAAAAGAATCAAATTTAGGCGAGTTGGGGTTAGAAAATGAAGATGGAACAAGTCGGGGAAATCTTGGTTCCAGGTCCACGTGTTCTTCTAGATTGTAAAAAATCTACTTCGGTCGTGGAGCGGTCACAGAGTCTTCTGCCTCAAAATTTATTTCACAACCAATTAATTAAAGTCATCTCCATGTCGCGGACTTGGTTCCAGACAGTGATTTCTTGATCTTTTCTCATGTTTAACTATATAAAAACACTCCTAAACATCATGAGATCTTTCCTGTCACAAATCACAAACCTTGAATCAATAATTCAATTCAAGGAAAGTGAAGAGTCAAGACAAGAGAAGTTAAGAGCCAAGTCAAGAGAAGTTCATAGAGTCGTCTTTTACAAATGTTTTAATTCTATTTTAAGACTTGAGTTTTGATGTTTTCACATTTAAATAAGAAAGGAAACTGCTATTTCCAAAAAGCGTTTAAGCTAGTTTTCACTAAAGAGTAAATGCTTTCACAATTAAGCAAGAGAGGAAACTTTGATTTCGAAGATGAACATTTGAGCTAACTTCTTAAGCAATTATCTCAAATCATAGAAAGAAGTTATGCTTTTAAACATAAGAGCTAGTATTATATTTTGGGAGTAGTATTTAGCCCAAATATGGGGGAAAGCTGAGACAACTCCCTGCCCCCATAAACCATGTAGCCACTTTGGATAGAAAAGGGTCATACTTTTTGGATGATTCCTTAGTTTTTTTTAGCATAGACTAGTGGATCAACTTATTAGTCAGGTTCTATAAACTCGGCAAGGTATTGGATGCCCCTGGCAGCGTGAGGCAAAACGTTGTATCATCAGAATAGCTCTTACATGATGGTTGTCGATTAGAGAAACTTCCATAGAAGTATTTGGTATTCTTATATACACAGAAGTATCTTGTATTTTTATATACATCCAGAGTTTTGTTGTATCTTTGCATACATACATAGTTACTATTGTATTTTTAAAGACATAGAGTTGTTATCCATGTTTTAAAATCTTTTCTTTATACTGCACTTATTTATACTGCTTTATATTGAAATGAGTATAGTTAAGTTGAGTTGAGTTTAGCCAGGTATGTTTTTCAGTTCCTTTCAATCTTATGTCTTGTTTTAGAATTCCCCTCGCATGCTCAAGCATTCAATGTACTGATGCCATTTGTCCTGCATGTTTTTATGATGCAGAAATAGGTAACCAGGGTCAACATCCAGCGCATTGTTGATCTAGTTGAGCACTAAGAGTCTTGCGGTGAGCCTCCTTGCTTTTTGAAGGATCCCATTTTATTCCTTTCAGTATTTTGGTTCATTAGGATGTCGAGGGGCTTGTCTCGACATCCATCTTAGTTTTGGATGCTTCATAGATAGAAAGTCAGTTAGTTCATTTGTCACTATTTTGTTATTGGCTTATGTTTTGAGACATGTGTTGCCATCTTTGCTAGTTTAATGTTCTTTTATGACATTCTATGTTTATTTCATGAGTTCATTATTTGATACTATATCCTTTTTTTACGTTTTCCACTAAGTAAGTAAGTCAAACCAACGGTTCACTTGGGGCCAGAAATTGTTCTCGAGTGCCTGTCCCGCTTAGGGTGTAGGCTTGGGGTGTGACAAACTTGGTGTCAGAGCACAAAGTTCAATAGTCCTAGGGTGTATATGAAGCCATGTATGTAGAGTCCTAATTATCAGTGTGAAGTGGGCTACATCTATTATTAGGAGGCTGCGACATTTAGGAACTATCTCACTTCCTTCATACTGATTTTGTGAGTTAGAGTCTTATCTCTAAAAAGTTTTTTTCCAATTCGTACTTGCGCGTGTCTTACAAATCATTCTTCCTTGAAGAGTTGTCAGAGGTCGTCCGACTAGAAAGATTATTGAACATCAGGAACAAAGGGTAACCAATGCACCAGAAGTGCAACCCCAAGGAGAGGTCACCAATGTTGAGTTCCGTGAGGCCATACAGATGTTGAGCAAAGTTGTGACCAACCAAGCTGGGAAACAAAGAGAGAATCATCAGGAAGTGGCTGACACTTCGAGCATTTGTGAGTTCTTAAGGATGAATCCTCCAAGCTTTACTGATTCAAGTGTTTCTAAGGTCTCATAAAACTTTGTTGGGGAGCTTCAGAAGGTTTTTGAGATCATCCATGTCGCTGATACTAAAAGGGTGGAAGTAGTTGCATACCAAATAAAGGGTATCGCTAGAATTTGGTTTTATCAATTCAAGAAGAACCAAGATGAGGAAGCACCACCTGTGAATTATGTTTGTTTTGAGGAGGCCTTCTTGGGCCATTTCTTCCATCGAGAACTCGGAGAAGCAAATGTACGAGAGTTCCTCACTCTTAAGAAGGATTCCTTGAGTGTTCATGAGTATAGTATGAACTTCAGGCAACTAACTTGGTATGCTACGAAGATGGTTGCTAACATGAGGAGCATAATGAGTTTATTCGTTGCTGGGATGTTTCGCCTGTCAAGCAAAGAAAGCAAGGTAGCTGTATTGATAGGGGATATGGACATAGCAAGGTTAATGATCCATGTGTAACAAGTTGAGGAGGACAAGATGAGGGATAGAGAAGAGTATAAGAATAAAAGGGCTAAGACTTTAGGGAAAGAGTCCGGACAGCAGAAGAGTAATGCCAACCGGTCTTCCTTCCAACAGAAACAAAAGGGACCTGCTCCATCCTCTGCTAGTGCACGTGCACCAAAGAACAAAGGTGAGTACATTAGTCAGAATTTCAGAGCTAAACCTGTCTATTGTCAAGGTAGTATTGCACAAGGGGTAGTAAGCCTCCTACATGTTATAAGTGTGGTAGGAACCACTCAGGGATGTGTCGTGATGGGTCCACTGCTTGTGTCAATTATGGCCAGAACGGTCATTTTATGAGAGAGTATCCAAAGAACAAGCAGGGTAATGGTTATGGGGGCAATAGAGCTCAGTCTTCTTCAGTAGCTCCACCAGACGAAGTTGTATTTATAGGAGTTACTTCAGGGGTAGACGGAGAAGGAAATCGTCTATATGCTATCACTAGTCGCCAAGAGCAAGAGGATTCATAGAATGTTGTCACTAGTATGATCCAAGTCTTTAACTTTGATGCTTATGCTTTGCTAGATTCAGGAGCGAGTTTATCCTTTGTAACTCCTTGTGTTGCGATGAATTTTTATGTTCTTCCTGAGCAACTTAGTGAGCCCTTCGGTGTTTCTACACCTGTTAGTGAGTCTATTCTAGTAGATAGAGTATATCATGATTGTACCATTTTCGTCAATCACAAGAGCACTATGTCTGATTTAGTTGAGTTAAACATGGTAGGTTTTGATGCTATTCTCGGTATAGACTGGCTTCATGCATGTTATGCCACTGTTGATTGTAGAACTTGAGTTGTCAAGTTTTAGTTTCCTAATGAGCCAATTATACAGTGGATGAGTAGTTCAGCATCTCCTAACGGCCGGTATATTTCGTACCTTAAGGCAAGAAAGTTAGTTTCCAAGGGGTGTGTCTATTACTTAGTCCTAATTAATGAATCTAGTGTTGAAATACCTCCTATTCAGTTAGTTCCAGTATTAAAAGAGATTCCAGAAGTCTTTCCAAATGATCTTCTCAAAGTCCCTCCAGAGAGAGAAATAGACTTCGGTATAGTTATTCTTACTGATACTCGTCCTATATCTATTCCGCCATATAGAATGACATCAGCATAGTAGAAATAGTTAAATGAGAACTCCTAGAGAATGTTTTTAGTTGACCAAGTGTCTTACCTTGGGGCGCTCCATTCTTGTTTGTGAGGAAGAAAGATGATTCCCTTAGAATGTGTATAAATTACCGTAAGTTGAACAAGGTTACCATCAAGAATAAGTATCCTCTTTCGAGAATTGATGATATCTTCGACCAACATCAGGGTGCTACTTGTTTTTCCAAGATAGATCTCAAATCAGGCTACCATCAGTTGAGGGTAAGGAAATGTGATATTCCAAAGATAGCTTTCAGGACCTGTTATGGTCATTATGAGTTTCTGGTCATATCGTTCGGTTTAACTAATGCGCTTGCAACGTTAATGGACTTTATTAATATAGTATTCAATCGTTATTTAGATATGTTTATTATCGTGTTCATTGATGACAAACTAATGTAATTGAGGATTGAGGAGGAACATGCTAGCCATCTTAGAAACGTTCTCGAAACTCTTAAGGATAGATAGTTGTATGACAAGTTCTCTAAGTGCGAGTTATGGCTTGAGTCTGTGGAATTCTTAGGCCACATTGTTTCCGTTGATGGAATTAAATATAACACTCAGAAAATGGAGGCAGTGCAGAATTTACCTAGATCCACATCTCCAACTGATATTAGAAATTTCTTGGGGTTGGCTGGATATTATAAATGGTTCGTAGAGGTTTCTCATCTATTTCGTCCCCCATGACCAAGTTAACCCAAAAACCAGTTAAGTTTCAATTGTCTAAAGTTTGTAAGAAAACCTTTCAAGAATTAAAAAAAGTTTACTACTGCCTAGTATTGACCTTACGAGAAGGTACAAAAGGTTTTGTTGTATATTATGATGCGTCCAGAGTTGGGTTGGGTTGTGTGTTAATGCATAATGGTAAATTTATAGCTTATGCCTCTAGATAGTTGAAAGGTCACGAGAATAATTACCCATCCCATGATCTAGAGTTAGATGTCGTAGTATTTGCTTCAAAAATATTGCGCCACTATCTTTATGGTGTTTATGTAGATGTATTCACTGATCACACGAGTCTTCAGTATATGTATAATCAGAAAGAGCTTAATCTCAGGGAGAGAAGGTGGTTAGAATTACTCAAGGATTATAATATGAGTTTCCTCTAAACCTAGGTAAGGCTAGTGTTGTTGATGATGCCATGAGAAGGTTGTCTATGGGTAATACCTCTAATTTGAGGATGATTAGGAAGAGTTAGCAGAAGTTGTACATAGACTTGCACGATTAGGAGTTTGACTAATGGATTCCACTGAAGGAGGAGTAGTGGTGATGAATGGAGCTGAATCATCATTAGTGTCAGAAGTAAAGGAAAAGCAAGACCAAGAACCTATTTTTCTTGAATTGAAGGCAAATGTTCATAAGCAAAAAGTGATGGCTTTTGAACAAAGGGGAGATGGTGTATTGAGATATCAAAGTAGAGTTTATGTACCAAGGGTGGATGAACTGCAAGAGATGATCATGGAGGAAACTCATAGCGCTAGATATTTTATTCATTCGAGTTCCACAAAGATCCATCGTGACTTGAGAGAAGTTGATTGGTAGAGTAGTATGAAGAAGGGCATTGCAAAGTTTGTTGCTAAGTGCCCAAATTGCCAACAAGTTAAAGTAAAGCACCAAAGGCCCGGTGGTATAGCTCAAAATATAGAACTTCCAAAATGGAAGTGGGAGATGATCAATATGGATTTCATCATAGGTTTACCAAGGTCTCGCAGACACCATGATTCTATTTTGGTGATTATTGATAGAATGACAAAATCAACACAACATACGACTATGCCGAGTTGTATCATCAAGAGGTAGTTAAACTTCATGTGGTGCCAGTTTCGATTATTTCAGATAGAGGTGCGCAATTTACTACACAGTTTTGGACGTTATTCCAGAAAGGCTTGGGTTCAGAGGTGAACTTAAGCACTTCTTTTCAACCTCAAATAGATGGTCAAGCAAAGTAAACTATTCAGACTTAGAATATATGTTGAGGGCCTGTCGGATTGATTTCAAGGGTAATTGGGATGATCACCTACCTCTCATTGAGTTTGCTTACAACAATAGTTACCACTCTAGCATCCAGATGGCTCCTTATGAAGCTATTTAAGGGAGGCAATGCAGATCTCCTATTGGATGGTTTGAAGTTTGTGAAGTTGGGTTGATAGGATAAGACTTAGTTCATCAAGCTATGGAGAAGGTGAAAGTTATTCAAGAGAGGTTGAAAAAATCCCAGAGCAGCCAGAAATCTTACACGGTTGTTAGGAGAAGGAACCTAGAGGTTGAAGTAGATGATTGGGTATACTTGAAAGTTTCACCCATGAAGGGTGTTATGATATTTGGTAAGAAGGGGAAACTTAGTCCCTAGTATATTGGATCTAAGAGGATTGGTAATGTAGCTTATGAGTTAGAGCTACCACAAGAGTTAGCAGCGGTCCATCCAGTATTTCATGTTTCAATATTAAAGTGCATGGGAGATCATTCACTTATCATACCTACTGAAGATATTGGTATCAAGGACAGCTTATCATATGAGGAATTCATGTTCATATTATTTTAGACCGCCAGGTTTGCAGGTTGAGAACCAAGGAAGTAACATCAGTAAAAGTTCTTTGGAGAAATCTGTTTATTGAGGCAGCTACTTGGGAAACTGAGGAGGATATGAAGTAGAGATACCCACATCTCTTCAAATCTGGAGAAGTTCCAAATTAAGGTACTAATCCATTTTTTGGCTTTTATTTTAAGTTGGCATGATATACTTACATTTTTGCTTGTTGGGTGTTTGCGCTAGATGTTAGATGTTACTCCCTTAGACTGCTAAGAGTAATATTATTCGAGGACGAATGTTCCCAAGGTGAATATATTGTAACATTTTGCAACTAGAATGAAATAGAATTAAAAAGGAACCATTTCTGGAAATAATCAAATTTGGAAAGATGAGTTAAGTTAAGTTTGAGTTTTGGGTCAACTTCAAACGATCATAACTCCTAGCTCAGGATTAGTAAGGTGTGATTCAAGATATCGTAGGAAAGAGCTTTGAATTATATTTTCAACGCTACCAAGTTTGCGCGATTTCGAGTTCGTATGAAGGAGATATTCCCATTTGAAGTTGGGTTGTCTAGATAGGGAAAGTCAAAACCGGATTTTAGAAGGGTATTATGGTTTTTTAACTACCTAATTATTTAATTTTGTTTTTGGTAATTAAGTTGGGATCTAAAGTGAATGCATTCAGTTTATGCTTTATAAAAATAAGTTGGGGTTTTGAGAGGAGAGAAGAGAAGAGAAAAGAAGAGGAGAAGAAGCAAGGAATCACCAAGTTCTTGAAGTTTTGGTTGTGGATTTCGCCAAAGATTCATTCATACGAGGTATGTGAGTTCAAATAGCGTTGGGTTTGTTCACCCACGCGCCACATATGTTTATTTCAGCGTGAATTCCTCAAAAAAAAGGTTGAAAGTTTGATGTTCTTGATATGTGTTCTCGAATTTGGTTGAGATTTAGGAGTTCTTGAGATTATTACATCGATTTGTAGAGTTTTTTTGAGTTAGGTTCTTGTGTACATAAACTGGGTATTCGAATTTAAAAATAATTTGAGAAAAAAGAATCAAATTTAGGCAAATTGTGGTTAGAAAATGAAGAAGGAACAAGTGGGGCAAATCTGGGTACCACCTCTGTGATGTGGACCTATTCCTCAAGATTGGAAAAATCATCTCTGGTCCCAGAGTGGTCACAGACACTTCTGCCTCAAAATATATTTTGTGACCAAATATTTAAATGCATCTCCGCGTCACGGACTTGCTTCGGGACAGTGATTTCTTGACTTTTTTTCTCATGTTTAATTATCTAAAAACAGTCCTAAACATCATGATATCTTTCCTATTACAAATCACAATCCATGAATCCGTAATTCAATACAAGGAAATTTAGGAGTCAAGTCAACATAAGTTAAGAGCCAAGTCAAGAGAAGTTCATAGAGTCGTCCAAAAGACTTTTATAAATGTTTTAACTTTGTTTTAAGACTTGAGTTTTGAGTTGAGTAAAGAGTAAGAGTTTCATTTCTTCAAAAGAGTATATCGGGACTATGTACTCCCAAAGAGTTTAAAATGTTTTCACATTTAAATAAGAAAGGAAACTGCAAATTCCAAAGAGCCTTTGAGATAGTTTTTAGTAAAGAGTAAATGCTTTCACAATTAAGCAAGAGAGGAAATTTTGATTTCCAAGAGGAGCCTTTGAGCTATGTTTTTGAGCAATTATCACAAAAAGAATTTATGTTCTTACATAACAACTAGTATTATATTTTGGGAGTAGTATTGAGCATTGATATGAGGGAAAGTTCAGACAATTCCCGACCCCCCATAAACCATGTAGCAACCATGGGTATAAAAGGGTCATACTTTTTAGATGATTCCTTAGTGGTTTTTAGCATAGACTAGTGGATCCACTTAATAGTCAGGTTCTATACCCTCGACAAGGTATAGGACGGTTCTGGTAGCGTGAGGCAAATTGTTGTACCCTCATAATATCTCTTATGTGATGGTTGTCGGTTAGAGAAACTCCCACAGAAGTATTTTGTATTCTTATATACACAAAAGTATCTTTTATTTTTTATATAAATCAGGAGTTTTATTGTATCTTTGCATACATACAAAGTTACTATTGTATTTTTGAACAAACAGAGTTGTTATGCATGTTTTAAAAGCTTTTCTTTATACATCACTTATTTATACTACTTTACATTGAAATGAGTAAATTGAAGTTGAGTTAAATTTAGCCAGGTATTTTCTTTTGTTCCTTTCAAGCTTGTGTCTTGTTTTAGAACTCCCATCACATGCTCATACATTCAATGTACTGAAGCCATTTGGCCTGCATCTTTTTATGATATAGATACACGTAACCAGGATCAGCATCCAGCGCATCGTTAATCTAGTTGAGCACTCAAAGCCCTATGGTGAGCCTCATTGGCTTCTTTAGGATACCCTTTTATTACTTTCAATATTTTAGTTCATTAGGATGTCGTGGGTCTTATCCCGACATCCATCTCAGTTTTAGAGGCTTCATACATAGACAATCAGTTAGTTCATTTGTCTCTATTTTGTGATTGGCTTATGTTTTGAGACTTGTGTTTCCATCTTGGCTAGTCGAATTTTCTTTTAAGACATTCTAAGTGTTTTTCATGAGTTCATTATTTGAGACTATATCCTTGTGTTTAAGTCTTCCGCTAAGTATGTAAGCTAGACCAAGGGTTCGCTTGGGGCCAAAAATTGTTCTCGAGTCCCAGTCCCGCCCAAGGAATAGGCTCGGGGCGTGACAATATGTTTTCTTCATCGTATGGTTCTGTTGATTAAGACACACATAGGCACTACAAGAGGGATGCAACACCCCAAAAATTTCTAAGCTATGACTCGTACCGTTCTTCATTTATGTATAAGGTCATATTAGGTGATTCTTATGTTTTCCTTACGTGATAAGGTAAATTATTTAATGTGGGAAGAGATTTGGAGATGAATTAGAGTCACAAGAATCCCCTATCAAAAAGTTAAGTTCCAAGCTTCCTTACCGATTTAGTTTTGATATAAGATTCTACTAAGCTGAATTTCAAACAATCATATCTCTCAAAACATGATGAACTAGGCGGCCTATGACCTATCAAATTACAGTTCTATGAGTCTTGTTTCGAATACCTCCAAGTTGGCCTCATTTAGAATTCAGAAATAAAAAGTTATGACCATTTAACCAAAGACTACCACAAAGGAGTTTTGGAAGAGGATGAACTTTCTCTCTCACTTTCAAAGAAATACAGTTCTATATCTTCTTTACCCAGAAAAATTAATGTTTAATAGACTATCCCAGATATCCCTATGCAGAACTAGCTCAAATTTAAGAGTATGAGGCAATCCCTTTGAGAACTCAAACACCTTACGTCTAAAGCTCTGAAAAGAGGATGATCCTCAATACAATTATTGAGCATTCTAGGTGCAAATTTCAGAGAAAATGAGATGTCAAATTCCCCTAAATTGTAGATAAGAAGATATATACTACTAATATAAGGAAGAGAACATGTGTTCCTATTGAATGTTGCATATTCGTCAGATAAAATAAAGATGATTAATGTAATATAACGTGTGTTCCTATTGAATGTATATATATTATATATTAATGATCTTTCTTTTATTTGACGAATGGGCAACCTTCAATAGGAACACACATTCTCTTCACTATAATATGAGTAAGACGTAAGGTGTATGAGTTCTCAGAGCTATTGTCTCATACTCTTAAATTTGAACTAGTTCTGCATTGGGATATTTGGGATAGTCTATTCAACAATAAGTGTCCGGGTAAAGAAGATATAGGACTATATTTCTTTGAATGTGAGAGAGAAAGGTCATCCTCTTTAAAAACTATATTGTGGTAGTCTCTAGTAAAGCGGTCATAATTTTTTGTTCTGAACTCTAAATGAGGCAAACTTTGTGGTGTTGGAAAGAAGAATCATAGAACTTTAATGTGATAGATCATAGGTCACCTAGTTCATCATATTCTGACAGAAATGATTGTTTGAAATTAACCTAACTATAATCTTATATCAAAACTCAATCGGTAAGGAAGCTTTTAACTCAAATTTGTGATAGGGGATTTTTGTGTCCTTAATTCATCTCCAACTCTATTTGCACATTAAATAATTATCCTTATCACGTAATCACGATTTAAGAATCCCCTAGTACGATCTTATACGCAAATGAAGAATGGTTCGGGTCTTATCATAAATTTTTCGAGTGTTACAACATCCACACACCCGCTTTTCTTTTGCCTATGAGTGACTTAATCAACAGAACTATATGATCCAAAAATAATATATAATGACCACTTTCAATTATCAAGACAATCAATGAACACAAAACCATTTTGAATTATAATGGAACTCAACTATCTAAAGTCAGTTGAATCAAGACGTACATCAACCCAATTTATTTTGGGAAGCTCA
Source organism: Solanum stenotomum (assembly GCF_019186545.1). Taxonomy (NCBI): domain Eukaryota; kingdom Viridiplantae; phylum Streptophyta; class Magnoliopsida; order Solanales; family Solanaceae; genus Solanum; species Solanum stenotomum. The sequence goes on along the minus strand of NC_064285.1, from coordinate 45,219,464 downwards.
AACATACAATTTTAACAGTTGAATTAATAATAATGATAAAGCCGAATAACAATGTGAAAGAACAACAATTTCCCAAGATTTGGTGTTACATTGTGATGAGCAAAACATAAAAGACATTGTACAAATAACACAACTAGTATATAAATCGACAATGAAAATGCAAGAAGATAAAGCTAGAAAGCATTATGTCTATTTTCTTGGGATAATAACAAAATTTGAACAAAAATTAGTCACTGTAACCCAACAAATATGCCATGAATGTGGTTGCACTATCATATATAGCCAACAAACATTTCACAAACTAGATTGCAGGTAGCAGCAGTAAAAGTTTCTATTAAAGAGCTAATTAATCATAGCCATTTTAGAAAGTAATTGTCGAGACAACAATATCCAGCATTCCTACATTTTCTCCATCTTTCATGTCTCTCTCTATATCAATCACTTTGGAGTTGCTCCCTTCATCACATCAATCTATGTCTTGTTTGATGAGGTAAAGTAATCCCCACATGAAGTGCTTGTTCTTCTATCTTGCAAGAACATCCACAAGGCTAAAGACATCTATACAAGTATAAGAAAATAATATTGATATTATCGATGTACTTTGAGAATCACTACACAAGGTTGTAGTTGAAAGTAAAGGCATCTTAAAATCATTAATAAGCGTTCTGATCACTAAATCGGTGATACGCATGAACTCCACCAGAGCAATATATTTCTCAAAACTACATATAATAGGAAATGTAAAATAATTTCTAGTAAAAGCATTCCTTGGGAAGTGTGCACTTCTACTTTGTAACACTAACGAAAAGAACTACGTATTGCAAAGTAGAAGTGTGCCCTTGTGATGGAATGTTTAACTAGAACTTGATTTGCATTTCCCATTATATGTAGGTCTAAGAAATATAATGCTCTTGTGGACTTCATGTGTATCAAAGATTTGGTGATGATAACACTTATAAATGATGTTACGATGCTTATACTTGCATCTACAACCTTTTGTAGTGATTCTCAAAGTAAATTTATAATCTCTATATTAGTTTCTTATACTTGTAAAGTTGTGTTTCACCTTGTGGATGTTTTTACAGAAGGGAACAACAAGCACTTCCTGTGGTGATTTTTAATTTAATAAGACAAGAAATAGAATCATAGTTGGATGTGCTGAAGGGGTAGAAACAAAGTGATTGATATGGATATAGACATGATAAATAGAGAAAATGTAGGAAGTCTAGATATTGTTGTGTCGACAACTACTTTCTGAAATGACTTTGATTCATTAGCTCTTTAATAGAAACTTTTACTGCTGCTACGTGCAATCTTGTTTGTGAATTGTTTTTGGCTATGTATGATAGTGCAACTACATTCATGGCATATTTGTTTCGTTAAACTGGGTAATTTTTGTTAAAATTTTGTTAATATCTGAAGAAAATAGACATTATATTTAAAATTGTTTTGTATTTATTGATTGTCTTGATAAGTGAAAGTGTTCATTATATATGCTTTCTTCATCATATGGTACTGATGATTCAGACACTCATAGACACAAGAAGAGGGGTTGTGTGGATGGTGTAACACCCCATAAATTTCTAAGCTAAGCCATGAACCGTTCTTCATTTGTGTATAATGTCTTATTGAGTAATTCTTAAATTTTTCTTACGTGGTAAAGTCAATTATTTAATGTGGGAATAGATTTGGAGAAGAATTAAGGTCACAAGAATCCCGTAGCACAAAGTTGACTTGAATGCTTCCTTATCTATTGAGTTTTGATATAAGATTCAACTTAGGTCAACTCAAAACAATCATATATCTCAGAATATGATGAATTAGAAGGCCTATGGCCTATCAAATTAAATTTCTATGAGTGTTCTTTCCAACACTATCAACTTTGTCTCATTTAGAGTTCGAAAATAAAAAGTTGTGATAATTTTACCATAGACTATCACAAAAGAGTTTTCAAAGAGGATGACCTTTCTCTCTCATTTTCAAAGAAATATAGTCCTATGTCTTCTTTATCCGGACAATCATTGTTGAATAAACTATCCCAGATATCCCCATGAAGAACTAGTTCAAATTTAAGAGTATGAGGGAATAGCTATGAGAACTCATACACCTTACATCTAACTCTGGAGGGAGGATAAGCCTAGATAGAATTATTGAGCATTCTAAGTGCAAATTACAGAGCATATGAGATGTCAAAACTTCCCCTGAAATTTATATAATAAACGATAGACTACTAATTATTGGGAAGAGAACGTGTGTTCCTATTGAATGTTTCCCATTGGTCAAATAAAATAAATATGTGGACTAGTTATTTCCTTAAACTTGCCAATTCTGGATCTTATAGACATTAGTTTTGTCCAATATCATTTGGGATGGTTAGCTCTCCTTTTACTGATGTAGCAGCCATGGGTCTGATAGAGTAAGTCGGAGACTAGGTGATAACTCAGCTCCGCTGACCTTTTTTTGACCCTGCGGTTTATGGTTATTATTTTGGTGTTCGCTTGGTCCGATCTTGGAGTATTGTATTGATTACCTTAGTAAGGACGTCTTTCCATGGTGGTCCTATGATGATGATTTGGCATAATATTCTTCAACAACCGGTCTAGTCGTTTGATCTACAATTGCAGTACATGATAAGGGCTCTTTATGCTCTACAAAATTGATACATATCGGTCAGATCCTGTTAGTTCATTTTGAGGCATATCCGCAGTTTGTGGTCTGGGCTATGAGTTTGTTGCTTGGGATGATCTTATTGTCTACTTTAGGAGGCCTATTCGCAGTTCAAAATCTAGGGTATGCTCCCTCTATTTCTAAAATCAGATTGTTTTGTTCGTAATACCTATATCTCTCCTATGTACATGTCAGGCTTTTGGGGATCTATTATTTTTTTGAACTTGCATAAGAGTGTACCTTGCAGGCTTATGTGGTAAGTTAGATTTTAGTTAGGTTAATAAATTCACTTAAGTTTTTCTCTGCACTCTTGTGTATTTCCGTAAGTTATTCCTCTTTGATATATGTTGTGTTTAATTTTCGTCTTTTTATATTGCCTTTACTTTTCGTGTTTAGTCGACCTATGATGCATACTGAGTAAATGTTGTTTAGGTTCTCACGCTACACTCTACATCTATTTTGTGATGTAGGTACGAGCACCAACTATCAATGTTGAGTTCAAGCCAGAAGTCGTAGTATTCGGAGGTGAGGGATGAGCATATGGTGTTGTGGATCATACTTGTCTCTATCTTTAATAGTTGACTACTCTCTTGTAATTTGAGATAAGTCAATTTATTTATGGTTCACTTTTGGGACTTGTATTCTTTTGTTGTAGCTCTGTACCCGTGACGTCTAGGTTGTGGGAGGGATCTTTTTATTTTATGTATATATATATATATCTTGCTTCCGCTTATTCCTCTAGTTATTTATGTTAAATTGCTTAGTTCTACCTCATTTCTACCCTTACACCCATTACTTGACATTCTGGGTTACAGGTTGGCTTACCTACTGGTCGGTTATAGTAGGTGCTATCATGACCTGAGAAATTGGGTTGTGACAATATTTGCATCTAATCTAGCTTATAGCCTTTCCTATTTAAGTTACTGATATCCTTATGTTTGCCGTGAAGTTCATGTTACTGCTAACCTTGTGTTTTGTACCATATCTTGCTTATATATATAACTGGTAACCTCATGTTTACATCAAAATCAAGCTTATACTCTACTTTCTGATTTCTTTGACCTTTACACATACGCATGAACACCTTGAATTAACATAGTCATTCTGATCTCCACATTCATGTGCAATAAACAAGATTCTTCCCACATGTTGATTGAAATGGAACTATCAAAACAGAGTGTATTGATAAAACAAATACCAAAACACTTGATTAATTTTGTGAGGAGAGTTTAGTTATATGAAGGACCTCAATAATAGGTTACAAGAATTCAAGGCACGAAGGACTTTCAGGATAAAAATATTAGTGGGCATAGAGGTAATGCCATTGAAACTTTTACATACATTCTAATTCTAAAGTCACTCATGCTTACTACACAAACACCACCACCCGTCATTCAATACCAGGCTACAATCAAAGAAAATATTACTTTTGTGTATAATAATATATCAAAAGCTAGGCTACAATGATTTGGAACAATGTAAAGGGGGTGCGAGTTTCATGACACGACATAACTAAGAGACCAAAGTGTTCATTATTACACAGTTAGTTATATAGAAATACATATGTCATAAGCCTGAATTGTAGGTTACATATACAACTTCACAGGTACATGGAACTCAAGAAAAAGCATAAATATGCAGCGCATGTGCAGTGAATCTATTGATAAATGAAAAGGACCTTAACAAATTAAGAAATAAAGTACTGATTACTTAGTTTAGGATCAGTCACATATGTTGATCACCTTATCTAAGCCATCCACTAGCAGTATTCAACTTTTTTTGGTTCGTGATATCTGCTCTTTTAGGCAATATTAGTAAGGGAGCCGTGTGACAAACTTTGTTCTTTTTTCTAACCAAATATTTTGATCATACAAAAATATAAAGCTTCAATTTCACACAAACAACATTAAGGCAAATCTAGATTGAGTTCAATCGAACTTATTATCTTAAGTTCGAACAATGTATATATATCTAGAAAACATTTGAAATGTATATACATAGGACATTCAAACTCATGCTTGACTAACTAATTTCCTATAATAGGGTGAGTGATAAGAGAAACATAATAGTATTACATACTAATGCTTCTTCCTTATTTTCTACACTTTTCACTTCAAATAGATAACTCATTATTCTATGTTGATGTTGCAATCAGTTGCTTTCACTTAGCATAGATAATCCAGGAACCAATAATATATCTAGATATTCTTCTAGTTTAATTACACAAAGATATAATCAAAACCAAGTCACAACTCACCTTTTTTGCTTCAACAATTGAAACGGTGACAATGATTGTTGGCAATCTTCAGTTGAGCTATTATAAACCTATCACAAAATACAGAAAAGATTATAATTACAACAACTAAATAAAAATACTATCTAAAAGATAATTTTTTTTGTGAACATATTTATTTACGTGCTCATTACTACATGATTTTATATTTGAGCCACGAGTAATACCAATAGAATATACCTATGCCAGTATCCCTACCATTACTTTATCATCTATTTTTACATCCATATTCATATTTGGTTCTGATAATATTTTATTCATTAATTATGTATCCTCCTTAGCTTTTGATAACTTCTTATCCATCACTTTCATTTCCTCTTTTGCCTCAAACAACTTTTCCTCCATCTCAATTTCCATACTTGAGGTTAATTTTTGAACTTTTATCTCTATTATTTTATCAAAATATCTTTACTCATTTTGGGATCTTTTATATATTGGCCCATAAGCAAAACATGGAGCTGAGCCTTTTCCTAGAGTTTGGTTATTTCTATGAGTACCGTGCCCCATTACTTGTGAATACACATCATTGGGAGCACTTCAAGGGACATTTAACTCAGGATATACCTCAACAAGATCATTCATTTCTTTCTTTATTAAAGAAAAGTAAATTTATTGATAGTTAACAAAATATTTATGAAACGAAACTACCTTTATATTGATAAAGAATAGGAATTTACCATAACTTCACCAGCTTATTCATTTATTAGTTGATTTTTCTTTGTTGTGTGTATTTTTTAACACACTAATCAACCTTACTTATGTTAGATGTTTGAATTATGTCACACAAATAGTAGCAAAAATATTTGTTTCGATTTATTTAAGAACTAAGTAGGTCAAAAATGTTTTCTCAAATAAGCAATATAGTTAATGCGGTGAGTAGATGGATACACTTGCATAGTTATACTTGTTTTGTTTGTCATAATCAAAAAAGGGTTCTAAATTGAACATGTTGCATATTTGGAAAATGAGTGTAAAATCTTATGGAAAAATAAATTAAGGTTCGACATGACTTAATTTCCTACTATATAAAGGAATCAAATTGTTCTTTCTTTCATAATTTTAGTTGTATTAGTGTTAATATTGAGTTGTAATAATTTTATTTCTAATTACAAATATGTGATTAAAATCAACTATATATTTAAAACAACTTCTTCAAACTAAGTTGAGAAAAAAAGTGTATCACACATTATCATAATTCATAAACATTCGTTAATTTATTTTAAAGAAAGAGAGAACCCTCTTACCATGAATCAACAGACAATCCTTCTTGCACTCTCCATGACATAGTATGCTTCTGCAAAAACTTATATATCCTACAAAGAGTATAAAATTATATATCAACTAGAAATTTAAATTCAGAATAACAATACTAGTAAAAATAAATGATTAAATGGTGTGCAAGACATATTAAAATGTCAAAAATAAATGACTCAACACTATCTAGGCAACTAATTAAGTTTCATTTTGATTGTCCATCTCCCTTTTCCAAATTAACTAAACAACCTTTGTGTTTTCAATAATGGACATTATATTCTTGATATGTCATACAAAGCTAAGAAACGGGAAGGGGGGTTGGGGGGAATTGAAATTTTACGAAGATAGTAGATTGAATCTTGATATCTAGTACAAATCTATAAAACGCTCAAATAATAATAAGTAGAAAAATTAGTGTATCGATAGCACCAACTAAACCTTGTTTGGCTAAATTATTCTTTGGTTATTAAGCACTAAGGCCAAGTCTAGTATTTCATATACTTGCATGTACAATTGACGCAAATAAGAACAAATAAATATTATTATTGGAGTTGTAAATAATATTTCATGTATTAAAATAATCATAGGAATAACCAATACCATATCGTGTATCTTCAATAATACAAACAAGATACATTATGAGGCATCATGTACACATCTAAACCCTTAAGAGGCTTTTGCATCTAGGACACATTGTTATGTCAAAATTTATTTCACATTAGATTAGGAATCAAAAGTGTAGTATGCAGTGCCCAATTATTTTATGGAGTCTAATATTAATAAAAGTTAAGATAATAAACTAATAAACACTAATATGAAATTCCTTAAATTTAAGATTAACAATATAAATTATTGGGATGGAAAAGCAAGCCTTTCATAAAGTGATCGGGAGCATCTAGATATCTTCACCTCTATTTTATCTTTTTTAAAAAATAGATATACATCAGAGCGGAGGAAACAAATAGAACAAAATGAAGAAATGAAGGAGAAGGAGCTTACAAAGGATGCCTTCCAAAACAATAAAGACTTGGTACCTCTGTCAAACCCATCTTCGAATCCACTGCATCCACTAGAAGATACCTCTACAAAATTCAAAAGAAGGTCAAATATTGATAGAATTTGAAGGAAAGAAGGATGTAAAGGGAGGTAGCTAATTACTTATGTGAGAGGAGAAAGAAGAGAAGAGATAACGGAGGTAGGTGTTAGTCACCCACAACAAAAAGTAACGAAACACCATGGCAGTGTTAGCTTCTTGAGATGGAGGAGGAGACAAGAAACAGAGAAAGGCTGAGAAGAGAGTAAGAAGATAAGAAAGAAACCCTACTTTGTAAGACTTTTATAAAACCCTAGCCGATTCTCTTAATGGACTGGGCCTGGAGATTTTTTGTTTTACTTTTAGTTTATTTCATTTAGGCTTCTTGGACCGATTTTGTACATACATTTTTTTAACTAGTTTTTCCACACGTGCGTTGCACGTGATTATCAATTCAGAAAATTTTAGGGAAGATTTGAATAATAAGATTGCACAAAATAATATTGCAGATTCTTTTGTGAATTTTCAATGTGCATCATCATATATATCTCTTATGCACATGAACCTATGAAGAAGATTAATGGAAAGTTTTATTAGTTAAATGCAATAATGTATATATTTATTTCAATTTGATGAGATTGAATCATGTATTTAGTCGTATCTCAGTAATATTACCTTATAGACGATTTTGTTGTGTACTTTTCTTGTCATCTAACCAGATGTGCTTTGCACGTGTATTCCATTTAATCTGTTAAACTGTCATATTAATATGTGGAGAAAAACTACACTTTATTTTTTAAAACTATTTTTGTATATTAATTTTTATTTTATAAGTTATAATATAATATATGATGTTCTTTTTGTTGGCTCTTATATTTGACTTCTCGATTGACAGTGTACATAAATCAAACATAGTTATCTGACTGTCCATAGTTAACTGAGAAAGGTTTTCTTTTTTTATCGAAAAAACTAAAAATTAAAATAAAAGAATATATTCTATATGTCAATCATATATATAGTCACTTGTTTATCTTACACCCAAAAAAGATATAGCGCATATAAATGTAAACAATTTTCAATTTATTCAACCAAGCATTTTTTGCATGAACGAAAGTATTTATCTCATAAAAATTATCTATTAAATAAATAATAAAATTAAACTAATACAAACTTCAACTAGCGTTATTAGAGTCATCTGAACTTTTCTATGTTAAAAATACTGCAATATTAAGAAATAGTAAATTAGTAAAACAATAGGGCAATGTTTACATAATATTAACTATTTTGAGGCAAACTTCTTAGCAATCTAAATTACAGAAGTAGCATTGATAAATAAAGTCATCTTTTGTCTTGAGCATCACAAAAACAAATCGTGACAATTCTCTAACTCTTGAGAAGTTTAATAATTTTCGAAAAAGATATTTAGAAACATATATCTACATCACAAGAGAAATTGTTAAGAAAAATAATTGAATTTAGACTACACTAAAAGTTAAACTAATACAAACTTCAACTGGGTTTTTACAAGTCATATAGAACTTTCTTCGTCGAAAATATTAAACTATTAAGAAATAGTAAATCGATAAAACAAAAGGGCAATGTTTATATAGTAATAACTACTTTGAAGCAAACATCCTAACAATCTAAATAACATAAGTAGCATTGAAAAATAAAGTCATTCTTTTGTCTTGGGCATCAAAAAAACAAATTCTGACAATTCTCTAACTCTTGAGAAGTTTAATAATTTTAGAAAAAGATTGCCACGCCCCGAGCCTACTCCCTTGGCGAGATGATAAGTCCGAGATTTGGACTCATTTACGGCTTTATTTATATATATTTGGTGTCCTCAAATCCTTAATTTATACCAATAACTAATGTAAAACCCTTGATTTCCAGGTATATAGACTGAGGAACAAAGCAAGGACACTAATTTGCAAAAAGGAACAAAGCAAGATGAAAGAAAGAAGAAAAGCAAGCCTGGTGATCGTCAAGTCAACATGGCGAGTCGCTGAATGGCTACTTGACCACCTAAAGTTCTAGTGTGCCAAACCTTGAAGAAAAGAAACAAGTTGGTGAGAGAAAGGAGCAGTCGGCAGATCGCCGAGTGGTTCTGCGATGCGGTGTTGGATCCCCTAAAGTTACACACCTTGAGGATGCTGAATGTAAGGATAGAAGGGTGATGGATATGACCAAAGAGTGGCTCGGCGAGTGGTTCAGCGAGGCCGACTTACTTCTCCGAGTTACTTTTCGCAGCACATTTTTGGGGACTATAATTACATTTAGGAACATTTAGTTTAGGATCTAAGCTCATATATTTTTAGTCTATTATTGAGTTTTTGATAGGTGGGACTATTTTCTCTATATTTTCCTAAGTTTTGAAGAATTGAAGTTTTTCACTTTTGATATATCGGAACTGGGTCTTTGAGATTCTTTGAATTGGAGCATTGTAAAGACATATCTACACTTACCCAAGTGATGAATAATCAATTTGGTAACTGTTTCTACCTTTTTATGAAATCTAGCTAAAACTACAATTCTTGGGGTGTGATTATGTGATTATGGGTTGATTTAGTTTTTGGGTATTGCTAATTGTTAATATAAATATTGTTTAGAAGCGAGTTCAATCATTAATTGTGGTTTAATTTAAGAATTGTAGTTGCAAATGCAGTTCTACCCCTTGTGCTTTTCGCTTGCTCGAGATAGTGGTTTCAAAACTAAACTTATTTATTGATGGTCTATGGGTATTGGGATGACCTGGGTTCAGCTCGAGAGAGTGAATCCTAAATCCAATCCGACAAATTCATCTCGAGAGAGTAAATTGACTTAGGTGTGGGTTGTTCTTATTTTGCATGCTTGTTGATGTTAGAGGGACATCAACTCGATTTGGGGTAAATTGTTTGAGATAAATTTTATCCCCTCTATAGCCTAGCTTACTCACTAATATCTAGCTATTTTATAATTGTTGTAGTTACCCATTTGTCTATATTACCCTATAATCAAATCATATTCGGAGAATCCGTCTCATTATTGTTATTTCGTATTGTTTGCCACTATTTGTAGTTGATAATTTCAAATCAAAAACACCCATTTGACATTCATGTCACCCCCTGATTTAAATAATGTCTTTAGTCGATAATTTTTATTCCTATGACTGATTTGATCATGTTCATACTTCCTTATTGAATCTTAAACAAGTACCATTCCCTGTGGGATTTGACCCCAACTCATTTAGTTGGGTTTTATACTTATTAACGATCGTTGACCCTTAGAATTGGATGAAGTAGTTCCCCGTGGGATTCGTTCCCTCTAGAGATCCGGCACATAGAGGTCGAGTACACTCGGGAGAAGGCAGACAGGAGGAGAGAAGCTCCGGTGGATGCATCCCGGAAGGTTGATGTTGATTCAATATTTGCAGAGGCACCTTTGCCTGCTCCATCCTTCGGTCCTTCAGGTAGACATTGTTCCACTTCCTCCTAGGTTCCTGGTGTTTCTGCTACTTCCCTACCCACCAGGATCACTCATGCGTTGATCCTGAAGATGGGGTACTTAGCCCATTCTACTGATGTACGGGCTACCCGATCGGAGGCTAACATACCCTGGATGATTCAGAGGACCGTCCTAGCAGTATTGACACCCCTCCAGACATCTATTGATGATGTGACAGCGAGAGTCACAACTTGTGAGAGTCGACAAGGGGTTACTTCAGAGGTGACGACTTTGAAAGCCTAGGTTGCTGATTTGAGAAAGGATGTAGACTTCTTGATGTCCATATACTTCATTTCTCTTTTGGAGGCAACTGATGATATGGATGCCTTGGCTACTTTTGAAATTCCTCTGGCCAACACCTAAGACGTGTCGATGGATGATGTGGCAGCTAATGAGTCAGAAGTAAAAACAAAGGAGGAGCATATATAGTTGTATGAGGAGACCATATATATAGACCCGCCATACCTAAAGGAGACAATTGTATAGTCTGTGATTCATACATCGCTAACAAAGACGTCCATGGTAGGCCCTGGTGGAACTAGTGTTGCTGATGTGACACCGGGCACTGATGCCCCGACAGATGGAGTGACTGTGTATACAGGACCCTTCTTTACCTCCCTCTCTGTCATCTTTATTGACTTTTTAGTATTTTGTTGCATTTGAGGACAACTACATTTTTTTTGTGATGGGGTGAGGTATTTCCATACCTACCTCTTGTGATTATCCTTTTGTGTATATATATATATATATTGGCTTTTTGTATTTAAATTGTGGTTTGATGTTGTGTTGTGGGTGTTTGAGCTTGTGGCCCCTTATTATAAATGCAAATATTTTTTAACCCTTCTGAAAAAAATTTGCCACCTCTTGTATGTGATTGTGGTTGATCATGTGCATATTTGAGTATCATTTATGATCAATGTGGATGACTTGAATACTTCTATTAATCGAATACAAATGAATGTGTGGCTACGATGAGGCTAAATGATGGTGCATAGAAAATATGTGAACTTTTTGCATCTCATTGTGACTAGCCGGTCATCGAATGAAGTCTCTTATGATGAACATTGCACACTAGCGAAAGTGTGGAGTCCTGTTTAATATTTGCGCCAATACCTTGTGTGATGGGCTTACTGTGAACCGTGTGTGATGACACCTAGAATTTGCCCCGTTAGGCCGGTTGATTATGTGATGCAAGCTCTTGAAATGATCTTAGGCAACAATTTTGAACAGTGAAACAATTTGACCATATACCTATTTTGTGGCCAACCTTGTGAGATGTGCGAATCTTGCTTGAACACCTTTTGAGCCTTATCCTTTTCTTGGAAGAAAGTTGATGCAATTGTAACCTCTCTTTATCTATTCACCCATAACACTCATGAAGTATGGTTTGTTTGAATAGCAAACTAAGCCGGAAAGCCTAAGTTCGGGGTGTGGTGAAACGAGAAGGTAAATCAAGAAGTTTGAAGAAGTCCCCCATGATCCATAGTTTTGAAAAACAAGGAACCCCTCCATACAAAAAAAAAAGAGAAAAAGAAAAAGAATGAAAAAGTTGTGAAATAAAATTGTGAAGGTTGCAAAAGAAATGGGGTGTCCGGTATTTCATGAGAACTTATTAATCGAGTGAATTTTGAGCATGAGTAAAAATGTTGACGAAAGGGAAAGAAAGTGATGTCTAATGAGGATAGAAGCCATTGAGCCTAAATGACCATACGTTTACACTCCGCCCCGTTACATGTCTTGCAAAGACCTTCTTGATCATGAGTTAGCTGAAACGAATGTTGGTTGGAAAATAAGGGCCAACCTATGGGTGAAGTCATGTATGTGTTCATCATTGTGAGTGCGAGAGTTGTATGAGATTCCATAACTATAAATTGTGAACAATTCTGTGTGAATATGGAATCATCTTTGCGTGAGGGAATTTAGGTACATTTGTTGTGCTTGAACTTGAATTTGAAGCAAGTATCGTTAACTTGAGAATCTTTTATAATGGTGAGTCACAACTTGAACCTTTAAGTGCACAATTGATCTTTGCATGAGTAAGTTGACTCTTGTTCTGTTCATTCATGTTTGAGTATTTTGTAGCACTATTTGAAACATCCTTTTTGAACTGCTGATCTTGAGTTTTACTAGAGGACAACCAAAAGTTTAAGTTGGGGTGTTGATGATTCCGATATTTGGACTCATTTAGGGCTTTATTTATATAGATGTAGTGTCCTAAAATGCTTATTTTGTACCAATAACTAATGTAAAACCCTTGATTTTCAGGTATATGGATTGAGGAACAAAGCAAGGACACTAATTTGCAAAAACAAACAAAGCAAGCTGAAAGAATGAAGAAATGCAAGCTTGGTAATCGCGAAATCCACTTGGCGAGTCACCCAATAGCTACTTGACCGCCTAAAGTTCCAGTTTACCAAACCCTGAAGGAAAGAACAAAGTTGGCGAGAGAAAGGAGCAGTCGGCGGATCGCCGAGTGGTTCCGCGAGGTAGTGTTGAATCACCCAAAGTTACAGACCTTAAGGATGTTGAATGCCAAGATAGAAGGGCGATGGAAATGACCAAATGGCGGCTCGCTGAGTGGTTCGGCAAGCCCGCGTTACTTCGCCAGTCACTCTTTGCAACACATTTTTTGCAACTAAAAATACATTTTTGAACATTTAGTTTAGGTTCTAAGAACATATATTTTTAGTCTATTATTCAGTTTTGGACTGGTGAGATAGTTCTCTCTAGTTTTTCCTAAGTTTTTAAGAATTGAATTTTTTTACTTTTGAGAAATCAGAAGTGGGTGTTTGAGATTCTTCGAATTCGAGTATTGTAAGGATGAATCTATAGTTACCCAGTTGATGGATAATGAATTTGGTAACTGTTTTTACCTTTTATGATGTGATTATGTGTTTATGGGTTGATTTAGTTTATGGGTATTGCTAATTGTTAGTTTAAATGTTGTTTAGAAGTGAGTTCAATCATTAATTGTGGTTTAATTTAAGAATTGTTGTTGCAAATGCAGTTCTTCCCCTTGTGTTTTTGGCTTTCTCGAGAGAGAGGTTTTAAAACTAAACTTATTGATTGATGGTCTGTGGGTATTGGCTTGACTTGGGTTCAACTCGAGAGAGTTAATCCTAATCCCAATCCCACACATTTATCTCGAGAGAGTGAATGAACTACAGTGTGGGTTGTTCTTATTTTGCATGCTTGTTGATGTTCGAGAGAAATCAACTGGATTCGGGGTAAATTGTTTGAGATAAAGTTTATCCCCTCTATAGCCTAGCTTACTCACTAATATCTAACCATTTTTAAATAGTTGTAATCGCCCATTTATCTATATTACCTTATAATCGAATCATATCCCAAGACCATCTCATTATTTTTATTTCGTATTGTTTGCCAGTTGATAATTTCAAATCAAAACCCCTAATTTAACATTCGTGTCATCACCTTATTTGAAAAATGTCTTAAATCGATAACTTTTTTTTCTATGACTTATTTGATGATGTTCAGACTTCCCTATTGAATGTTAAACAAGTATCGCTCCCTGTGCGATTCCACCCCAACTCATTTAGATGGGTTTTACACTAATTAACGACTGATGACGCCTATAATTGCATCAAGTGTCTTTGAAACGTTATTTAATCATGGGACTGGCACTAGAGAACCATTGCTGGCCCCAAGCAAACCCTTGGCCTAGATTAACTCTTAGCGGAAGACTTACTCATGATAAAAATAATTTAAAGAAAGTAAAACAAACTTCTCAATAGATAGCTTAGAATGTATTAAAATCAATATTCAATGGCCAAATTGGCAATTCAAGTCTCAAACACAAGCCAATAACAAGTTAATGACAAATGAACTAACTTTCTATGAAGCCTTTATTAATTGAGATGGATGTTAGAACAAGACCCACCACATCCTAATGAACTAAAATGATAAAGTATTAGTAAAGGGAATCCTCCGGAAGCATGGAGGCTCACCAACAACTCTGTAGCTCAAATGGATCAACGATGAGCTGGATGCTGATCCTGGTTACCTGAATCTGCGTCATAAAAAGATGCAGGCCAACTGTCATAAGTACATTGAATGTACGAGCATGCGAGGGGAATTAAAACAAGACATCAGCTTGAAAGGAACTGAAAGAACAAACCTGGTCTTAATTCAACTCAACTAAACTGAACTCATTTCAATATAAAGTAGTAATATAAATGCAGTATAGAGAAAATCTTTTAAGACATGGCTATAAACTCTGTGTATTTTAAAATAAAATGGTAACTCTGTATGTATGCAAAGATACAATATAAACTTTGGATATATATAAAAATACAAGTAACTAAGTGTATATAATAATACAAAATACTTATGTGGTAGTTTATCTTACCGACAACCATCACTTAATAGCTATTATGATGATACAACATTTTGCCTTATACTGCCAAGGCGGTCTGATACCTTGTCAAGGGTATAAAACTTGACTACTAAGTGGATCTACTAGTCGATGCTAAAAATCACTAGGGAATCAACTAAAAAGTATGACCCTTTTCTACCCATGATGGAACATAGTTTATGGGGGGCGGGAGTTGTCTAAACTCTCCCCCATATCAGTGGTCAATACTACTCCCAAATTATAATACAAGCTCTTATGTTTAAAAGAATAACGTCTTTCTGTTGTTTGAGATAATTGCTCAAAACTTAGCTCAAAGGCTCTTCTTGGAAATCAAAGTTTCCTCTGTTGCTTTATTGTGAAAGCATATACTCTTTACTGAAAACTAGCTCAAAGGCTCTTTTGGAAATCTCAGTTTCCTTTCTTCTTTAAATGTGAAAATATTTTAAACTCTTTTGGAATACATAGTCCCCATGTACTCTTTTGAAGAAATGAACTTCAATCTTTACTCTTCACTTAACCCAAAACTTATGTTTTAAAAAATAAAGTTGAAACGTTTGTAAAAGACCTTTGGAAAACTCTATGAACTTCTCTTGACTTGACTCTTAACTTTTCTTCACATGACTCTTATCTTTCTTTGAATTAAATTATGGATTCAAGGCTCATGATCTCATGTTATGAATGATTTCATGATTTTTAGACGTACCATAGAGAGTAGAAATCAACTAGAAAACATATGTACGTTGCAAGGGAACTAGTATGGAAAGAAGTGAAAAAAAGTAGAAGACTTGGTATCCCTGGCATTCTGATTGGCGCAGGGAGCCAGACCCAAAACATTAGCACTGAAGTTGGGGCACACTGGCTGGCGCAACGCTTCAAGGCCCTCACTACAGAACATCTTTTGTGGCGCTCTGAGTGGCGCGACGCCCCAGCTCCCTCCCTAGGTGTTTGATGATTTTTCTTCCTCATTTTTCAAATCTAAACCCACTAAAATAAATTGGGTCTTTCCTCAAACACTTAGATTCGACTGCATAACCAAAATATGCAACAATCTACTCAAAACAACGTCTAATTTCATGAACCTAACTCAAGAACTTCCCAAGACCTCAACAATCAAGACTCAAGCGAAACTTTCAACAATATTGATCAAGATCTCATAAGCTCTTCTTTCAAGAACGTAATTACGCTTAATCTAATCATGATTGGTGCGTGTTGAACTAACCCAATGCTATGTGATCTCACATACCTCGTATAGATCAATCCATTGGCGAAATCCTCAAGCAAAACTTCTATAACGATGAACTTCGGCTCTTTCTCTTCTGTTCTCCTCTTGCGTTCTTTTTCTAAAAACCCTAAAACGAAATCATTAAGTGCATAAAGTGACCAAATTCATTTTATACCCCAATGTAATTACCAAAAACAAAATAATTTTATTGGGTAGTGAAAACACCACATTACCTTTTTAAAATCCCCTTTTTACTTTCCTTTTCTAAACAACCCAACTTCAGCTGGCATATCTCCCTCATGTGAAATCAAAATCGCGCAAACTCAGCGGCAATTGAAAGATAATTCAAAGATATTTCCTCAGATATCTTGTAGCACACCTAAATAATCTTGAGATAGGAGTTACAGTCATTTGAAGTTGACCCAAAACTCATACTTAACTTAATTTTGTCAAATAGTCTTACAATATCTCCACATTGGGAACATTCATCCTCGAATGAGATCAATCTTAGCAAGCTAAGGGCATAACATCTAACATTCAGTTCAAACACCCAACAAGCAAAATGAAACTACAACATGCCAACTTATAAATAAATACAAAGAAAAGGATTATTACCTTAATTTGGAACTACTCCGGATTCGAAGAGATATGTGTATCTCTTCTTCATATCTTCCTCAGCTTCCCAAGTAGCTTCCTCAAAAATTGATTCCTCCAATGAACTTTTAATATTGCTACCTCGTTTATTCTCAATTTGCGAACTTGGCAATCTAAAATTTGAACAAGAATCTTCTCATATAATAAGCTATCCTAGATACCAATATGTTCAATTGCTATGATCTATGAAGGATCGCCCATACACTTTTTCAATGTGGAGATGTCGAACACCAGATGAACTGTTGCTAACTCTTGTGGTAGATCTAACTCATAAGCTACATTACCGAATCTCTCGGATATTTTGTAAGGACCAATATATCAGCGTCTAAGATTCCCCTTCTTAACAAATCTGATAACACCCTTCATGGGTGAAACTTTCAAGTATACCCAATCATCCACTTCAATATCTAGGTCTCTTCTCCTAACATCAGTGTAGGATTACTGGCGACTTTGTGCTATTTTCAATCTCTCTTGAATAACTTTCACCTTATCCATAGCTTGATGAACTAAGTTTGGTCCTATCAACCCAGCTTCACCTTCTTCAAACCATTCAATCGGAGATCTGCATCTTCTCCCATAAAGAGCTTCATAAGGAGACATCTGGATGCTAGAGTGGTAAATGTTGTTGTAGGCAAACTCAATGAGAGGTAGGTGATCTTCCCAATTACCTTTGAAATCAATCACACAGGCCGTCAACAGATCTTTTATGGTCTCAATAGTGCGCTCTACTTGACCATCTGACTGAGGATGGAAAGCAGTACTTAAGTTCACATTTGAAACCAAGCCTTTCTAAAAAGATTTCCAGAAATGTGCACTAAATTGTGCACCTCTGTCTGAAATAATCATAACTGGAACCCCATAAAGTCTAACTAACTCTTGAAGATACAACTTGGCATAGTCCTCTACTTAATGGGTAGTCTTTATCGGCAAAAAGTGGGATAATTTTGTCATCCTATCAACAATCACACAAATAGAATCATGTTGTCTGCAAAATCGTGGTAAACTTGTGATGAAATCCATATTGATGATCTCCTACTTCCATTTCGTAAGTTCTATATTCTGAGTCATACCACCGGACCTTTGGTGCTCTACTTTAACTCGTTGACAATTCGGGCATTTAGCAACAAACTCGGCATTGCCCTTCTTCATACTATTCAACCAATGTACCTCTCTAAAGTCATGATACATCTTTGTGGAACCCGAATGAATAGAATATCTGGAGCTATGAGCTTCTTCCATGATCCTCTCTTGGAGCTCATCCACCCTTGGTACACCCAACCTACCTTGATACCTCAATACGTCGTCTCCCCTTTGTTCAAAAGACAATACTTTTTGCTTATGAACATTTTCCTTCAATTCAAGAAAAATAGGATCTTGGTCTTCCTTTTCTTTATCACCACTACTCCTCCTTTTGTCGAATCGATTAGCCAGACTCCTAATTGTGCAAGTCTGTGCACATCTTTTGCTAACACATTCTTATCTTCCTCAAAATGGGCGGTACTACCCATAGACAACTCGCTCAAGGCATCAACAACAACATTAGCCTTACCTGGGTGATATAGAATACTTATGTCATAATCCTTCAGTAATTCTAACCACCTCCTCTATCTGTGATTGAGTTTATTTTAACTAAAAACATACTGAAGACTCTTGTGATCGGTGAACACATCCACATGAACACCATAAAGATAATGGTGCCCTATTTGCAAAGAAAAAACTACGGCATCCAACTCTAGATCATGGTTGGGTAGTTCTTTTCATGATCTTTCAAATCTCTGGAGGCATAAGCTATAACTTTACCATTGTGCACTAACATAAAACCCAAACCAACTCTAGACGCATCATAATATACAACAAGACTTGTGTACATTCTAGTAAGGTTAATACAAAGGCAATAGTCAACCTCATTTTCAATCCTGAAAGATTTTCTCACATGCTTCACACAATTGAAATTTTACTGTTTTCTAGGTTAACCAAGTCAAAGGGGACGAAATAGATAAGAAACCCTCTACAAACCTTATATATTAACCAGCCAACCCCAAGAAACTCCTAATATTAGTTGGAGGTGTTTGTCTAGGATAATTTTGCACTGCCTCTATCTTCTAAGTATCAACTCTAATTCCATCACCGAAAAAAATGTGGCCTAAAAATGCGACAGACTCAAGCCAAAACTAACACATAGAGAACATGGCATACAACTCTCTATCCTTTGGAGTTTGGAGAACTATTCTGAGATGGCTTGCATGATCTTCTTCATTCCTTGAATAGATTAATATGTCATCAATTAATACGATAACAAAGATATCTAAATAAGTCTTTAATACTCTATTCATAAGGTCCATGAACATTACAGGCACATTAGTTAAATCGAACGACATAATCAGAAACTCATAATGACCATAATGGGTCCTGAAAGCTGTCTTTGGAATATAACATTCCCTTACTCTTTAACTGATGGTAGCTTGATATGATATCTACAGTAGAGAAACAAGTAGCACCTTGAAGTTGATCAAAGAAATCATCAATTCTCCAAAGAGGATACTTATTCTTGATGGTAACCTTGTTCAATTGATGGTAATCTATACACATTCTTAAGGAACCATCCTTCTTCCTCACAAATAATACCGGAGTGCCCAAAGGTAAGCCACTTGGTCGAATAAAACCTTTCTCTAGGAGATCTTTCAACTTCTCTTTTAACTCTTTTAACTCTGCTGGAGCCATCCTATATGCTGGAATAGATATAGGTCGAGTATTAGGAAAAATATCTATATCTAAGTTTATTTCTCTCTTAGGAGGGACTACGGGAAGATCGTCTCAAAAGACTTTAGGAAACTCTTTTACTACTAGAGTTGACTGAATAGGAGGTATCTCAACATTAGAGTCATTAAATCAGAGTAAGTGATAGAAACACCTCTTGGAAACTAACTTTCTTGCCTTAAGGTAGAAAATAAAACGACCCTTAGGCCCTACTGAACTAATCTTCCACTATAAAACTGGTTCATTAGGAAACTGGAACTTGACAACTCGAGGTCTATAACCAACTAAGGCATAACATGCATGAAGCCAGTCCATACCAAGAATAACATCAAAATCTACCATGTCTAACCCAACTAAATCATCGATGGTGCTTTTGTGATTGACGAAACGGTACAATCACAATAGGCTCTCTCTGCAAGAATAGACTCACCAACATGTGTAGAAACACTGAAGGGCTCACTAAGCTTTTTAGGAAGAATATCAAAATTCATCGCAATATACAGAGTTACCAAGGATAAACTCGTTTCTAGATCTAGTAAAGCATAAACATAGAAGTTAAGGAATTGGATCATACCAGTGAAAAAAGCTAAAGAATCTTCTTGCTCTTGCCGACTAGCTATAGCATGTAGATTGTTTCCTCCTCCACGTGCCTCTAAAATAGCTCCTCTAGATGCAACTCTGTAAGACTACGCTGTTTTGCCCCCATTATCATTCCCCTGCATATTCATTGGACAATCTCTCATAAAATGACCGTTCTGGCCACACTTGAGCAACTAGTGGAGCCATTACGACACATCCCTAAGTGGTTCCTACCACACTTAACACATGAAGAAGGCTTATTACCCCGTTGTGCCATACTACCTTGAGAATAGGTAGGCTTACCTCTAAAATTGTGACTATTGTACTCACCTTTGTTCATTGGTGTAGTTGTACTGGCAGATGATGGAGCAGGTCCCTTTTGTTTTTATTGGAAGAAAGACCGATTCACATTCCTCATTTGCTGCTCGGACTCATTCCCTGATGTCATAGCCCTCTTATTCTTTAACTCTTCTCTATCCCTCAACTTGTCCTCCTCAACTTTTTGCACATGGATCATAAGCCTTGCTATGTTCATATTCCTTATCAGCCTTGCTGCCTTGCCTTCCTTACTTGACAGGCAGACAAACCAACAATGAATAAACTCATCTAGCTCCTCCTGTCAGCACCTATCTTTGGAGCATACTGGGAAAGTTGTGTGAACTTCAGACTATACTGATGAACGCTCAAAGAATCCTGCTTAAGAGTGAGGAGCCCTCATACCTTTGCTTGTGTAAGTTCTTAGGGGAAGAAACGCCCCAAGAAGGCCTTCTCAAAACAAGCCCAACTCACAGGTGGTGTACCCTTAGCTCGGTTCTTCTTCCATTGATTAAACCAGATCCTAATGACACCCTTCATTTAGTATGCAGCTAGTTCCACCCTCTCAGCACCTGCAACATATATACTTTCAAAAACCTTATAAAACTCTTCAACAATGTTTTCTGGATCCTCTGTGACACTTGAACTAGTGAAGCTTGGGGGATTCATCCTTAAGAACTTACGGATCCTCGAAGTATCAGCCACTTCTTGACGATTCCCTCATTGTTTCCCATCTTGGTTGGTCATAACTTTGCTAAACATCTGGATTGCCTCACAAAACTCAGCATTGGTGACCTCTCCTTGGGGTAGAACTTGTGGTGCATTAGGTACCCCTTGTTCCTGTGGTTCAACATTTCTTCTAGCCGGACAGCTCTTTGTGGAGGCATGATCAATTGAAATACACGCGCAAGTACGAATTAGAAGAAACTTTTTACAAATAAAACTCTAACGAATGAAATGTGTATCAAAGAAGTGAGAAAATTCCTAAGTGAGACTTTCAATGGATTTTGGGAGGTAGTTGCTTGTCATCCCGATGGGACCTCTTGTTGCTTACTTTATGTTTTGTTCCGTTCGATAAATAAAGACATTGAGACTTGTTTTTATCCTTTAAATTTAGTATTATTACTAGTGGCTTGTAAACATGAGAACCCGATTTTTGAAGGTGTTTTAATGAAATTGGGTATTTTTTCTGCTCTATTGCTATTATTGTCTTATATTTCCGCATTTCTTTCGTTTGTTGGGTTTGAGGATGACTTGTCTTGGTGGGATTAGAAGATGTATCATGTCCATTTTAGGGTCTCGACATATAATCCTGATTGACAATGGCTTAACTCACTCTTTTATTGAATCATATATTGTAAAAATATTGAAGTTGCTAGTCCAATCAATGTTGAAACCTATGAGAGTAAGAATAGCAAATGGTGAATTGATAAGCTGCCAATAAGAATCTCATCATTTGGTTGAAAATGAAAGAGGAGTAGTTTAACTTCAAGTTAAGACTGATGAAAGCTGGAGGTTGTGATATAATTCTAGAAAATGATTGGATTGATACAAGGCCCCACAACTTAAGTTTCATGACTAATGGAAGAATGAGCACTTTGTATCCACTGTTGATACTGAAGCATTAAAAAGGATGCTAGAATGTGGAACATGTAAACTGATGGACGAGTTGTCAATGGTCAAGGCAGAAGCAGCTATGGAAGGAAAGGAAAACATGCATCCAGACACTACTAAGCTACTAATGAAGAATGCAATGGTATTTCAGGAGCCAAAAGAACTACCATCTGAAAGGAGCTTTGGTAATGCAATCAACTTGATTGATGGCCTGCTAGATGTATTCCTATGATCAAAAGAATGTTATTGAAGCTATCATTAGTGACATGCTTAGGGCAATTACTATAATCCCTAGTCAGTCTTCATTTTTCCTCCCCAACCTTGTTTGTTAAGAAGAAAGACTCATCCTGGAGGTTGTGTATTGATAATAGAAGCCTGTACAATTTAACTGTGAAAAATAAGTATCCAATTCCCATGATTGATGACCTACTAGATGAGTTGTTTGGGGCTAATATCTTCTCTAAAGTAGATTAGAGGGCTGGATACCATTAAACAACTACCTCACTTCACTAAGACTTTTGTCTTGGAGGTAGATGCTTGTAAATCTGGGATTAGAGTTGTGTTGATGCACAAAAGGAAACCTATAACATTCATGAGTCAAGCATTGAGAAAGAAACACAAAGGAATATCAACTTATGAAAAAGAATTAATAGCTCTTATCAAAGTTGTGGACAAGTGGAGGCACTATCTCCGTTTTCAACATTTTATAATTAATTAGTTTGAAGTTTTCACAGGATCAGAAGATCACTACTTAATCAAAGTATAATGGCTTGACCAAATTAATTGGGTTAAGTTTAGAAGTATTCTACAAGAAAAGAGTAGAGAATTTAGTAGCAGATGCATTATCACTATTAAACAACAACCAAGATCCAACCATAGCAATCACCTTACAACCGTGAGTATTAAGACACATAAAAAAGTGTTCTTATTAGACACCTATGATTCAAAATTTTAAAATGTTTGACGTGTATTTAAGAAAAACACAATGTTTGGACCAAAGTTATTTAGGTCGACAAAAATAGTATTTCGATGGCTAGCTCTACCGTTTCTTGTGTTAATAACACTTCAAAAGAGTTACTTATAATTAGGTTGCTTCTGCTATATAAGTAATAGACTTAACTTTAATACGCATAATGTTAAAGTGATTTATTGAAATAAAGAGGTACAATTTACTAGCTTACTTTGTTTTAAAATCTAGACTACAGTTTCCATTAGTGTATCTTTTTCTTCTATTATCTTCTTGACAAGTTACTTCTTTATTTAGTGGCACAATTTAGAGTCTCCAAGGATATGGGCTCCACCATGCAAACACCTTCAATCAAAGCCAGTACGGGCGGATTTCCTTACGTGACTGTCATGCCTTGAGCCTACACCCAGGGAGGGACTGACACTCGAGTACCATTGATGGCCCCAAGAAAACCCTTGGCCTGGCTTACTACTCAGCGAAAGACTTACGCATGATAAAAATTCTTCATAAAGTAAATTGAACTGCTCAATAGATAACTTAGAATGTATTAAATAACATTCAACTTAGCAAAATGGGCAACTCAAGTCTCAACCATAACTGAAATGGAAGGACTCAAGAACTAACATAAACTAAATGCCTATGAAGCCTCTAAGAACTGAGATGGATGTTAGGACAAGACCCACGACATCCTAATGAACTAAAATGATAAAGTAATGATAAAAGGGGTCCTCTAGAAGCAAGAAGGATCATCAACAACTCTGAAGCTCAACTAGAATTAACTATGCTCTAGATGTTGATCCTAGTTACATGTATTTGTATCATAAAATGACGCAGGCCAAATGACATCAGTACATTGAATGTAAGAGCATGCGACGGGAATAATAAACAAGACATAAGCTTGGAAAGAACTGAAAGAACAAACCTGGTCTCAACTGAACATAACTGAACAGAAATCATTTCAATATAAAGTAGTATAAATAAGTGCAATATAAAGAAAGCCTTTAAAACATGGATATCAACTCTGTGTATTTAGAAATACAATGGAAACTCTGTATGTATGCAAATATACAATATAAACCTTGGATGTATATAAAAATACAAGTAATGTTGTGCATATAATAATACAAAATACTTATGTGGAGTTTCTCTAACCGACAACCATCACTTAAGAGCTATTGTGATGATACAACATTTTGCCTCACGCTGCCAGGGCTGTCCTATACCTTACCGAGGGTATTGAACCTGACAACTAAGTGAATCCACTAGTCTATGCTAAAAAGCACTACATAATCATCTAAAAAGTATGACCCTTTTCTTTCATGATGGCTACATGGTTTATGGGGCTGTGAGTTATCTGAAATCTCCCCCGTATCAGTGCTCAATACTACTCCCAAAATATAATACTAGCTCTTTATGTTTAAAAACATAGCTGCTTTCTGTGGTTTAAGATAATTTATCAAAACTTAGATAAAACGCTATCTTGGAAATCAAAGTTCCCTCTCTTGCTTAATTCTGAAAGCATTTACTCTTTACCGAAAGCTAGCTCAAAGGCTCCTTTGGAAATCTCAGTTTCCTTTCTTATTTAAGTGTGAAAACATTTTAAACTCTTTGGGAATATTTATTCCCCATATACTCTTTGAAGAAATGAACTTGAACCTTTACTCTTTACTCAACTCAAAACTCAAGTCTTAAAACAAAGTTAAAACTTTTGTAAAAGACTCTTGGAAGACTCTATGAAATTTTCATGACTTGAGTCTTAACTTTCCTTGAATTTCAATTTATGGATTCAAGGATTGAGATTTTTGATAGGAAAGATCTCATAATGTTTAGAAGTATTTTTAGATAGTTAAACATGATAAACGATAAAGAAATCACTGTCACGAAGCAAGTACGCAATGCGGATATGCATTTAATTATTTGGTCGCAAAATAACTTTTTGAGCTAGAAGGGTCCGTGACTGCTCTTTGATGTAGAGAAAGTTTCTGTGAACAGGGGGGGCAAGTCTACGATGCAGATTGCGATGCCAGTTTTGCCCGACTTTTTCCTTCTTCGTTTACTAATACCAAATCGCCTAAATTCGGTTCCTTTTTCCCAAATTCTCTTTAGATTTAAATACCCAGTTTTATGTACACAAGAACCTAACTCAAAACAACTCTATAATCGATGGAATAACTTCAACAACTCCTCAATTTAAGCACAAATCAAGAATGAAAGCAAATTCAAGAACACATATCAAGAACATCAAATTTTCAACCTTTTTAGGAAGGATTCACGATGAACTAACATGTTTGGCATGTGGGTGAACGAACCCAACGTTAGGAGAGTGTCACATACCTCATAGGATCAAATCCTTGACAAAATCCGAAATCATTTCTTCAAGAACTTGGAGATTCCTTGCTTCTTCTTCTCTTTTCTGCCCTTTTTTTTCTCTTCTCTCAAAATCCTAACTTATATTCAATAGATTAAACTGAATTCAATCAGTTGAGACGCCAACTTAATTACCAAAACCAACTTTTATTAATTGGGTGGTGAAAAGACCATAATACCCACCTAAAATCCGATGTTGACTTTTCTTATCTATATAGCCCGACTTCAAATTGGGATATCTCCATCATACAAACTTGAAACTAAGAAAACTCGACTGCGTTTGAAAGATAATTCAAAGATCTTTGCTACGATATACTGAAGCACACCTAACTCATGCTGAGCTAAGAGCTACGATCATTTGAGGCTGACCCAAAACTCATACTTAGCTTAACCTTGTCAAATTTTCAAAATTTGATTATTTCCAAAAACGGGTTCTTTGTAATTCTAAGTCTTTCTAGTAGCGGGGTGTTACAATATCTCCCCCTTGGGAAAATTTTTCCTTGAATGAGATTACTCTTAGTAGGCTTAAATCGTAACATCTAAAACCTAGCTCAAAAACCCAACAAGCAACATGCAATTACAACTTGACAACTTAAAATAAAAACCAAGAAAATGATTAGTACATTAATTTTGAATTTCTCCGGATTCGAAGAGATGTGGATATCTCTTCTTCATATCCTTCTCAGATTCCCAAGTAGCTTCCTCAACAAACTGATTTCTCCATAGAACTTTGACTGATGCTAACTCTTTTTTTTCTCAACTTGCTAACTTGGCAATTTAGAATCTAAATAGGAATCTTCTTATAAGATAAACTATCCTTAGTACCAATATCTTCAGTAGGTATGATAAGTGAAGGATCTCCCATGCACTTCTTCAACATGGAAATATGAAATACCGGATGGACCGCTACTAACTCTTGTGGTAACTCTAATTCATAAACTCCATTTCCAATCCTCTTGGATATTTTGTAAGGACTAATATACCGGGGACTAAGTTTCCCCTTCTTACCGAATCTCATAACACCCTTCATGAGTGAAACTTTCAAGTATACCCAATCATCTACTTCAAACTCTAACTCCCTTCTCCTAACATCAATGTAGGATTTCTGACGACCCTGCACTGTTTTCAACCTCTCTTGACTAGCATTCACTTTCTCCATAGCTTGATGAACTATGTCTGGTCCTATCAACCCAGCTTCACTAACTTCAAACCATCCAATAAGAGATCTGAATCTTCTCCCATAAAGACCTCATAAGGAGCCATCTGGATGTTAGAGTGATAACTGTTGTTGTAAGCAAACTCAATGAGGGGTAAGTGATCATCCCAATTACCCTTGAAATTAGTAACACAAGCTCTTAACATATCTTCTAAAGTCTGTATAGAGCGCTCTGCTTGACCATCTTTCTGAGGATGAAAAGCAGTACATATATTCACCTTTGAACCCAAACCTTTCTAAAAGATTTCCAGAACTATGTTGTAAATTGTGCACCTCTATATTATATAATCGAAACTGGGACTCCATAAAGTCTTACTACCTCTTAAATGTATAACTTACCATATTCCTCTACTGAATGGGTAGTCTTTACCGGTAAAAAGTGGGCTGATTTTGTCATTCAATCCACAATCACCCAAATAGAATCATGTTCCATGCGAGACCTTGGTAAACTAATGATAAAATCCATATTGATCATCTACCAATTCAATTTTGGAAGTTCTATATTCTAAGGCATACCACCGGGCCTTTGGTGCTCTACTTTAACTTGTTGGCAATTTAGGCATTTAGCAACGAACTCAGCAATACCTTTCTTCGTACTATTCCACCAATAAACTTCTCTCAAGTCACGGTACATCTTTGTGGAACCCGGATGGAAAGAATATTTTGAGCTATGATCTTCTTCCATGATCCTCTCTTGGAGTTCATCCACCCTTGGTACACACAATCTACCTTGATATCTCCATACACTATCTTCCCCTTGTTGAAAAGCCATCACTTTTTGCTCATGAACATTTGCCATCAATTCAAGTAAAATAGGATCTTGGTGTTGCTTTTCTTTTATTTCTGACAGTAATGATGATTCAACCCCATTCATTACCACTATTCCTACTTCTGTGGAATATATTAGTCAAACTCGTATTCGTGCAAGTCTATGTACATCATTTGCTAACTCTTTCTTATCTTCCTCAAAATGGGTGGTACTACCCATAGACAACTTGCTCAAGGCATCAACAACAACATTAGTCTTACTTGGGTTATAGAGAATACTCATGTCATAATCTTTCAGTAACTCTAACTACCTCATCTGTCTGAGATTAAGCTCTTTCTGACTAATCCCATGCTGAAGGCTCTGATGATCGGTGAACACATCCACATGAACACTATAAAGATAGCGACGTCATATTTTCGAAGAAAATACTACGGCAGCCAACTCTAGATCATGGATTCGGTAAATCTTTTCTAGAACTTCAACTTTCTGGAGGTATAAGCTATAACTTTACCATTCTACTTCAACACACAACCCAAACCAACTTTGGAGACATCACAATATACAACAAAACCTTGTGTACCTTCTACAAAGGTCAATATTGGGCAGTAGTCAACTTCTTTTTTATTTCCTGAAAGCTTTTCTCACAATCTTCAGACCATTGAAACTTAACTGTCTTCTTTGTCAAAGGGGACGAAATAGATGAGAACCCCTCTATGACCCTTCTGTATTATCTAGAAAACCCCAAGAAACAACCCCAATCTTCTGGGTATCAACTCTAATTCCTTAATCGGAAACAATGTGGCCTAAGACTGCCACAGACTCAAGCCAAAACTCACACTTAGAGAACTTGGCAAACAACTCTCTATCCCTTAGAGTTTCGAGAACTATTGTGATATGGCTAGCATGATCTTCCTTATTTCTCGAATAGATTAAAATGTCATCAATGAACATAATAACGAAAATATCTAAATAAACCTTGAATGCTCTATTCATAAGGTACATGAACATTGCAGGTGCATTAGTTAAATCGAACGACATGACCAAAAACTCATAATGACCATAACGGGTCCTGAATGCTGTCTTTGGAATATCACATTCCCTTATCCTCAAATGATGGTAGCCTGATCTAAGATCTATCTTGGAAACATAAGTAGCACCTTGAAGTTGGTCGAAGGTAACCTTGTTCAAATGACGATAATCTATGAACATTCTAAGAGAACCATCTTTCTTTCTCACAGATAAGATCGGTGCTCCCCAAGGTGAGACACTTGGTCGAATAAAACCTTTCTCTAGAAGATCTTTCAACTCCTCTTTCAACTGTTTCAACTCTGCTAGTGACATCTGATATGGCGGAATAGATATAAGACGCGTATCGGGAAGAATATCTATACCGAAGTCTATTTCTCTCTCATGAGGGACTCTGGGAAGATCATTTGCAAAAACTTCTAGAAATTCTTTTACTCCTACAACTGACTGAATAGGATATATCTCAACACTAGAGTCATTAACTCAGAATAACTGATAGACAAACCCCTTGGAAACTAACTTTCTTTCCTTAAGGTATGAAATAAAACGACCCTTAGGAACTGTTGAACTACTCTTCCACTCTATAACTAGCTCATTAGGAAACTTGAACTTGACAACTCGAGTTGTAAAATCAACTAATGCATAACAGGCTTGAAGCCAGTCGATACCAAGAATAACATCAAAATCTACCATGTCTAACTCAACTAAATCTACCATTGTGCTCTTGTGCTTGACATAAATTTCACATTTACAATAGATTCTCTCTGCTAGGATAGACTTATAAACATAAGAAGTTACAAAGGATAAACTCGCTCCTGGATCTAGCAAAGCATAAACATCAAATTTAAAGACATGGATCATACTAGTGACAACAACTGGCGAATTCTCTTGCCCTTGGCAACTAGTGATAGCTTATAGACGGTTTCCCTTTTCGCGTGCTACTGAAGTAGATCCTCTAGATGCAGCTCTGTCTGGTGGACGAACTAAAGAAGATTGGGCTCTATTGCCCCTAATACCATTTCCCTGCCTATTCATTGGACACTCTCTCATAAAATGATAGTTCTGGCCACACTTGAAGCAACCACTGGAGCCATCACGACACATCCCTGAGTGGCTCCTACCACACTTAGCACATGCATGAGGCTTATTACGCCCTTGTGCCATACTACCTTGAGAATAGACAGGTTTAGCTCTGAAATTCTAACTACTATACTCACATTTTTTCTTTGTGCAGGTGCACTAGCAGATGATGGAGCAGGTCCCTTTTGTTTCTAATGGAAAGAAAAAGGGTTCGCATTACTCTTTTGCTGCTCGGACTCATTCCATGATGTCTTAGCCCTCTTATTCTTAAACTCCTCTCTATCTCTCAGCTTGTGGTCCTCAACTTGTTGCAAATGGATCATTAGCCTTGCTATGTCCATATCCCCTATCATCATAGGTATCGTGCCTTCCTTACTGGACAGGGGAGACAACCCAGCAACGAATAAACTCATCCTACTTCTCATGTCAGCAACCATATCCAGAGCATAGCAGGAAAGTTGTATAAACTTCAAACTGTGCTCATGAATGCTCAAGGAATCCTCTTAAGAGTGAGGAATTCTCGTACCTTTGCTTCTCTCAGTTCTCGAGGAAAAAATGCCCTAAGATGGCCTCCTCAAACCCATCCCTTAACATTTATTGAGCATTCGTGGTGCCAATTCCAGAGCACATAAGATGTAAAAACTTCCCTTAACATGTAGATCATAAGAGATAGACTACTAATTATAGGGAAGAGAATGTGTCTTCCTATTGAAGGTTGCCCATTCGTCAAATAAAAGAACAATGATCAATCTATACAACGTGTGTTCCTCTTGAATGTTACCCATTTGTCAAATAAAATAAAGATCATCAATAATAATAATACTATATATATATATATATTTATATATATAAATCCATGCTCATCCTCCATGTCTTAACATCATCTATAAGCGTTCTCATCACCAAATTTTTTATATGCATGAACTCCACTAGAGCTATATATTTCTCAGACCTACATATTTTAGGAAATGTAAATCAATTTCTAGTAAAAACATTCCTTGGAAAAGTTGCACTTCTCTTTTGCAACCCTTACGAAAAGGGCTATGTTTTCCAAAGTAGAAGTTTACCCTTGTCATGGAATTCTTTTACTAGAAATTGATTTTCACTTCCCATTATAAGTAGGTCTTAGAAATATATTGTTCTGGTGAATTTCATGCGTACCAAATATTTGGTGAGGAGAACAATTATAAGTTATGTTGAGCTACTTATACTTGCAGTGACAACCCTTTGCAGTAAATCTTAAAGTACCTTTATAATATCTATATTATTTTGTTATAATTATAGAGTTGTTTCCTTGTGGGTGTTCTTAAAAAATTGAACAACAAGTACTTCCTGTGGGGATTATTTTACCTCATAAGACAAGACATAGAGTTAGAGCTGGAAGTGTTGATTGGGCAACAACAAAGTGATTGATATGGATATAGATATTATAGCTGGAGAAAACATAGGAAGGCTAGACATTGTTGTCTCGACAACTACTTTTTGAAATGACTTCGATTATTTAGCTCTTTAACATAAATATTTACTGCTGATACCTGCAATCTTGTTTTTGAATTGTTTATTGGTTATGTATGATAGTGCAACTACATTCATGGCACATTTCTTTGGCTGAATTAAGTAATTTAGGTCAAATTTTGTTTTAATCTCAGGAATACAGACATAATTCTATCTAGTTTTTTGGTTTTTCAATTCCATTGTTGATCTCTATACTAGTTGAGTTATTTGTACCATGTCATTTTAGTTTTGCTCATCACAATGTAAAACTAGTTCTTAGGAGATCGTTTTGTTTTAAAAAAATTATTCGACTTTATCTTTATTTATAATTCAACTGTTAAATGTATATGTTTTATTTTCCTAATATAAATTGGCTTGATATACGTCTTGATTCAAATGAATAGGAAGTGTTGAGTGTCATCACAATTAAAATAGTTTTCTGTTTATTTATTAGGCTTGATAAATGAAAGTGTTTATTGTATGTCCTTTCTTCATCGTATGGTTCTTATGATTAAAACACTCTAAGGCACAAGAATAGATTGTGTGGATAGTGTAACACACCAAAAATGTCTAAACTAACACTCGAACCGTTCTTCATTTATGTATAAGGTCGTATTAGGTTTTTCTTAAATTTTCCTTACATATTAAGGTCAATTATTTAATGTGGGAATAGTTTTGGAGATGAATTAGGGTCACAAGAATCCCCTACCACAAAGTTAAGTTGAAAGATTCCTTACTGATTGAGTTTTAATAAAAGATTCTACTAAGGTCAACTTCAAATAATCATATCTCTCACAGTATGATGAATTAGTTGACATATGATTTATCACATTAAAGATATATGAGTCTTCTTTCCAACGCCACAAAGTTTGCCTCATTTAGAGTTCGAAACAAAAACTTATGATGGCTATAATACAAACTACCACAATTAAGTTTTCAAAGAGGATGACCTTTCTATCTGACAGTCTTAGAAATATACTCTTGTATCTTCTTTACAAGGACAATAGACTATCCCATATATCCCCATGCAGAACTAGTTCAACTTTATGAGTATGAGGCAATAGCTCTGAGAAGTCATACACCTTACGTCTTACTTTGGAAGAAGGATGAGCCTTGATAAAATTATTGGCCATTCCACGTGCAAATTGAAGAGCATATGAGATGTCAAAACTTCCCCAGAAATGCAGTTAAGGAGAGATAGACTACTAATTATAGTGAAGAGAACGTCTCTTCCTATTGAATATTTCCCATTCATCACATAAAAGAAAGATCATTCGTATATAATATATATATTGATGATTTATCTTTTATTTGTCAAATAGAAAACATTAAACAAAAACACACGTTATATATATTAATGATCTTTTTCTTATCTGACGAATGAACTACATTCAATAGGAACACACGTTCTCTTCCCTATATAAGTAGTATATCTTTTCATATCTACAATTCAGGGGAATTTTCGACATCTCATGTGCACTGGAATTCACACCTGGAATGCGCAATAAATGTATCCAGGCTCATCCTCCTTCTAAAGAGTTAGACGTAAGGTGTTTGAGTTCTCAAAACTATTGTCTCATACTCTAAAATTTGAACAAGTTCTGTATGGGGATATCTAGAATAGTCTATTCAACAGTAATTGTCCGTATAAAGAAGATATAGAACTATATTTCTTTGAAAGTGAGAGAGAAAGGTCATCCTCTTTGAAAACCCTTTTGTGGTAGTCTTTGGTAAAATGGTCATAACTTTTTGTTTCCGAACTCTAAATAAGGCAGTCTTGGTGATGTTGGAAAGAATACTCTTATTGAAAAACGCTATCAAAGACACTTTATCCAATTCTAAGTGCAACAATCGTTAATCAAAATATAACTCAACTAAGTAAGTTGGGGTCGAATCCCACATGGAGCGGTATGTGTTTCAGATTCGATTGGGAAGTATGAACATGGTCAAATCAGTCATAGGAATAAAAGTTTTCGCATAAAGACATCATTCAAATTGGGTATAGTAGAGCTAGTGTTGATGTTGCACAGAGCACTGATGCCCATGATCAGAGTGTTGCACCGAGCATTGATGCCCGACAAATGGAGCGAATGTGTAGACATGACCCTTCATTACCTCCCTCTCTGTCATTTTTATTGACTTTTTACTATTTTGTTGCATTTGAGGACAACTGCCTTTTAATTTGTGGTGGGGTGAGGTATTTCCATACCTACCTCTTGTGACTATCTTTTGTATATACTATTGGGTTTTTGTGCTTTGAATTGCTTGTTGATATTGTTTTGTAGATATTTGAGCTTGTGGCTTCTTATGATGAATGTAAATGATTTTTAACCCTTGTAAAAATTTTGTTTTTGCCACTTCTGTTATATGAATGTGGCTGTTCTTGTGCAAACTTGAGTTTCAATTATTATCAATACCAATGACTTGAACAGTGCTCTTAATCGAACAAAAATCAATGCAAGACTACAATGAGGCCAAATGAAGTTGCATAGACAATATGTGGACTTTTTGCATCTCGTTGTGACTAGCCGATTATCGAATGAGTCTCTTGTGATGAACATTGCATAATAGCAAAAATGTGGAGTCTTGTGTTATATTGGTGCCAATGCCTTGTGTGATGAGCTTACCGTGAACCTTGTGTGATGAAACTAGAATTTGGCCTGTTGGTCCGGTTGACTAAGTGATGCAAGCTTTTGAAATGATCTTAGGCAACAATTTTGCAGAGTGAAACAATTTGACAATATACCTCTTTTGTGGCAAACCTTGTGAGATGTGTGAACTTTGCCTGAACCCCTTTGAGCCTTATCCTTTTCTTGAAAGAAACTTAATGAAATTGTAACCCCTCTTTATCCATTCACCCATAATCCTCTTGAAGTGTTATTTGTTTGAATAGCCAACTTAGGCCGAAAGACTAAGTTGGGGGTGTAGTGAAAGGGGAGGAAAATCAAGAAGTGTAAATAAGTCACCGTTGATCCATGGTTTTGAAAAATATGGAACCCCTCCATATAAAGAAAAAGAGAGAAACAAAAGAAGAACGAAAAAAATGAATGAAAAAGTTGTGAAATAAAGTTGTGAAAGTTACAAAAGAAATGGGGTGTCCAGTATTCCATTGAAAGTGAATAATGGGGTGAATTTTGAGCATGAGTGAAAATGCTAAAAAAAGGAAGGAAAATGATGTTCATACCACATTTCATGAGGATAGCTACTACTGATCCTAAATGACCATACCTTTACACTCAGCCTCGTTACAAGCCTTGAAAAGATCTTTTTGATCATGAGTGAGCTAAAACGAATGTTGATTGGAAAATAAGGGCAAACCTATGGGTGAAGTCATGCATGTGTCCATCTTTGTGAGTGTGAGAGTTGTATATGATTCTGGAGCTATAAATTGTTGAAGAATTGTGTGTGAATATGGAATCATCTTTGTTGTGAGGGGATTTAAGTACCTTTGTTGAGCTTGAACTTGCATTTGAAGCAACTATTGTAAACTTGAGAATTTTCTATAATGGTGAGTCACAACTTAAACCTTTGAGTGCACAATTGATTCTTGCATGAGTAAGTTGAGTCTTGTTGTGTGCATTCATGATTGTGTCTTTTGTAGCACTGTTTGAGACATCCTTTTTGAACTGCTGAACTTGAGTTTTACTTGAGGACGAGTAAAAGTTTAAGTTGGGGGTGTTGATGAGTCAGAGATTTGGACTCATTTAGGGCTTTGTTTATATAGAATTAGTATCCTCAAATGCTTAATTTGTTCCAATAACTCATTTAGCAGCAGAAAAAGTGTATGTTAAATAGCTAATTAATCAAGGCCATTTTAGAAAGTAGTTGTGGAGATAACAATATCTAGCCTTCCTACATTTTCTCCAGCTTTCATGTTTATTTCTATATCAATCACTTTGTTGCTGCTCCCTTCAGTACATCCATCTATGTGTTGTTTAATAAGGTAAAAAATCCCCACATGAAGTGCTTGTTGTTCTATTTTGCAAGAACATCCAAAACGCTAAAGACAACTCTATAAGTATAAGAAAATAATATCGATATTGCAGACGTACTTTGAGAATCACTACACAGGGTTGCAGATGCAAGTATAAGCATCTTAACATCATTTATAAACGTTGTGATAACAAAATCTGTGATATGCATAAGCTCCACCAGAGTAGTATATTTCTCAGACCT
The DNA here is from genome assembly GCF_019186545.1 of Solanum stenotomum. Taxonomy (NCBI): domain Eukaryota; kingdom Viridiplantae; phylum Streptophyta; class Magnoliopsida; order Solanales; family Solanaceae; genus Solanum; species Solanum stenotomum. Next base: position 45,184,120 of record NC_064285.1, on the reverse strand, counting down.
ACATATAATAGGAAATGTAAAACAATTTATAGTAAAAACATTCCTTGGAAAGTTTGCACTTCTACTTTGCAACACTAACTAAAAGGACTAAGTGTTGCGAAGTAGAATTGCACCCTTATCATGGAATGTTTTAACAGAAATTGATTTGCATTTCCCATTATATGTAGGTCTGAGAAATATACTTCTTCTATGGAGTTCATGTACATCAAAGATTTGGTGATGAGAACACTTATAAATGATGTTATGATGCTCTTACTTGAATCGACAACCCTGTGCAATAATTTTCAAAGTAACTCTATAATCTCTATATTATTTTCTAATACTTGTAAAATTGTGTTTCACCTTGTGGATGTTCTTACCGAAGGGAACAACAAGCACTTCCTGTGGGGATTATATATCTCATAAGAAAAGACATAGAATCATTATTGAATGTGCTGAAGGGGGCAGAAACAAAGTGATTTGTATGGATATAGACATGATAGTTTGATACAATGTAGGAAGGTTAGACATAGTTGTCTCGACAACTACATTCTGAAATGACTTTGAGTAATTAGCTCTTTAATAGAAACTTTTACTGATGTTACCTGCAATCGTGTTTGTGAATTGTGTTTTGGCTATGTATGATAGCACGACTACATTCATCGCATATTTGTTTGGTTAAACTAAGTAGTTTTTGTTCAAATTTTGTTATTATCTCAAGAAAATAGACATTACATTAAAAGTATTTTGTGTTTATTAATTTTCTTGATAAGTGAAAGTGTTTATTATATATACTTTCTTCATCATACGGTACTTTTGATTAAGACACTCATAGGCACAAGAAGAGGGGTTATGTGGATGGTGTAACACCCCTAATATTTCTAAGCTAAAGCATGAACCCTTCTTCATTTGTGTTTTTAGGTCGTATTGGGTGATTCTTAAATTTTCCTTACGTGGTAAGGTCAATTATTTAATGTGGGAATAGATTTGGGGATGAATTAATGTCACAAGAATCCCCTAGCAAAAAGTTGAGTTGAATGCTTTCTTATCGATTGAGTTTTGATATAAGATTCTACTTAGGTCAACTTCAAACATCATATATCTCAGAATATGATGAACTAGGCGGCCTATGACTTATGAAAATTAATCTTCTACGAGTCTTCTTTCCAACGCCATCAACTTTGCCTCATTTAGAGTTCGACAATAAAAAAGTTATGATCATTTTACCACAGACCGCGACAAAAGAGTTTTCAAATAGGATGACCGTTCTCTCTCATTTTCAAAGAAATATAGTCCTATGTCTTATTTACCCAGACAATCATTCTTGAATAAACTATCCCAGATATCCCCATGAAGAACTAGTTCAAATTTAAGAGTATGATAGGCCTAGAAAGAATTATTGAGCATTCTAAGTGCAAATTCCAGATCACATGAGATGTCAAAACTTCCCCTGAAATGTAGATAATAAGAGATAGACTACTAATTATAGGGAAGAGAAAGTGTGTTCATATTGAATGTTGACCATTCGTCAAATAAAAGAAAGATGTGTACTAGTTCTTTCCTTAAACATGCCAGTTCTGGAGCTTATAGACATTAGTTTTTGTTTAACATCATTTGGGATGGTTAGCTCTCCATTGATTGATGTAGCAGCCATGGGTCTGATAGAGTAAGCCTTAGAATAGGTGATAAGTCAGCTACTTTGACCTTCTATGCTTTGTTCCCTCATTCTACGACCTTGTGGTTTATGGTTAATATTTTGGTGTTTGCTTGGTGACATGGGATTGGATTCGGTCTGGGCTTGGAGTATTCTATTTATTACCTTAGTATGGACGTCCTTCCACGGTGGTCCTATGATGATGATTTAGCATAGTATACTTCAACAACCTTATGTTAGCAGATTTGAGGTTTCATCATACTACCTTACAATTGGTTGCAAATTCGAGGTCTAGTCATTTGATCAACAAACAGTACATAATACAAACTCTTCATCCTCTACAAAATTGATACATATCGGTAAGATCCTATTGGTTCTTTTGGAGGCCTATTCGCAATTCGAGGTCTGGGCTATTAGTTTACAGCTTGGGATGATCTAATTGGTCACTTTGAGAGGCCTATCCACAGTTTGAAATCTAGGGTATGCTACCTATATTTCTATATTCAGATGTTTTTGTTCCTAATACATATAGCTATTCTATGTACCTATTAGGATTTTGGGGATCCATTTGTTTTTTGAATTTGCACACGAGTGTACCTTGCAGGCTCGTGTTGTAAGATTTTATTTAGCTATTTACTAAATTCACTTCAGTTTTGCTCTGCACTTATGTATATTTCCATAAAATTTTCCTCTTTAACCTTTGTTGTGTTTAATTTTTGTATTTTTATATTACCTTTACTTTTCTTGTTCAGTCGGCCTACGATGCTTACTTAGGACTTGTTGTTTCGGTACTCATGCGATACTCTACATATATTTTGTGATGTAGGTTCGAGCACTAACTATCATTGTTGAGTTCAAGATAGAAGTCGCAGTATCCAGAGATGAGGGATGAGCACATGGTGTTATGAATCACACTTGTATCCATCTTTTATAGTTGACTTGTCTTTTGTGTTTTGAGATAAGTAAGTTTATTAGTGGTTCACTTTTGGGGGTTGTATTCTTTTGTAGTAGCTCTGTACCCGTGACGTCCAGGTTGCGGGAGGGAGGATCTTTTGGATTTGTGTATATATATATATACATATCTTGCTTCGGCTTATTCCTCCAGTTATTTACGTTAAATTGCTTATTTCTACCTGGTTGCTACCCTTACACCCATAACTTGACATTCCAGGTTACGGGTTGGCATACATACGGGAGGTTATAGTAGGTGCTATCATAACCTGAGAAATCGGGTTGTGACAATGTTTGCATCTAATCTAGCTTAAAGCATTTCCTAGATATTGTAACACCTCGCTTTTTGAAAGAACTAGAATTTGGAAGAAACCGTTTTTGGAAATAATCAAATTTCGAAAGTTTGATAAAATTTAGCTAAGGATGAGTTTTGGGTCAACTTCAAATGACCATAACTAATATCTCAGGATGACTTAGGTGTTCTATCAGATACCGTATGAAAGATCGTTGAATTATCTTTCCAACGCCACCAAATTTGCTCAATTTCGATTTCATATGATGGAGATATGGCCATTCAAAGTTGTGTTGTCTAGATAAGGAAAGTCAAAAGCGGATCTATGAAGTATATTATGGTCTTTTCACTACAGAAATTAAACTCGTTTTTGGTAATTAAGTTGGGGTCTAAACTGACATGATTAAGTTTACGCTTTACAAATTTAAGTTAGGGTTTTGAGAAACGAGAAACGAAGAGGACAAAGGAGTAGAATAAGCAAGGATTTGTCGTGTTCTTGAAGTTAAGCTCGTCGATTTCACAAAGGGTTGATTCCTACGAGGTATGTTGAGATCTCATAGCATTGGGTTACGTCACCCACACGCCAATCATGAATCAATTCCACGAATATGTGTTCTTGCAGGTTTAGAAATTGAATTCTTCATGGATTTTGTTGAAGTTTATATTGTGTTCTTGATCTTTGAAGTTGTTGAGAACTTATTGAGTTAAATTCATGAAAGTTGATGTTGTTTTGAGTAGATATTTGCATATACTGGTTATGCAAGAAAATCTAAGTGTTGGGGGAAAGAACCAATTACATATAGAGGGTTAAGAGTTGAAAACCGAGCAAGAAAAACTAGGGCGCCGCGCCAGCTAGAGCTCCCCACTTTGGGTTCTGAAGTTTGGCCTCTGGGGCACTGCACCAAAGGCCCGGTGGTATGGCTCAAAATATAGAACTCCCTTAATGGAAGTGGGAGATGATCAATATGGATTTCATCACATGTTACCAAGCTCTCGCAGGCAGCATGATTCTATATGGGTGATTGTCGATAGAATGACAAAATCAGCCCACTTTTTGCTGGTAAAGACTACCCATGCGACAAAAGACTATTCCAGATTGACCTTCAAGAGTTAGTTAGACTTCATGGGGTTCTAGTTTCGATTATATCAAATAGAGGTGCACCATTTACTGCACAGTTCTGGATATCTTTTCAGAAAGGCTTGGGTTCAAAGATGAACTTAAGTACTTTTTTTCATCCTCAGACAAATGGACAAGTAGAGCGCACTATTCAGACTTTAGAAGATATGTTGAGGGCATGTGTGACTGATTTTAAGGGTAATTGTGATGATCACCTACCTATCATCGAGTTTGCTTACAACAATAGTTATCACTCTAACATCCATATGGCTCCTTATGAAGTTCTTTATAGGAGACGATGCAAATTTCCTATTGGATGATTTGAAGTTGGTAAAGCTGGGCTGATAGGCTAAGACCTAGTTCATCAAGTTATGGAGAAAGTGAAAGTCATTCAAGAGAGGTTGAAAACAACATAGAGTCATTAGAAATCCTACACTGATGATAGGAGAAGGGAGTTAGAGTTTGAAGTAGATGATTGGGTATACTTGAAAGTTGCACCCATGAAGGGTGTTATGAGATTTGGTAAGAAGGGGAATCTTAGTCCCCGGTATATTGGGCCTTACAGAATAACCAAAAGGATTGGTAATGTAGCTTATGAATTTAAGCTGCCGCAAGAATTAGCATCGGTCCATCCGATATTTCATATTTCCATGTTGAAGAAGTGCATGGGATATCCTTCACTTATAAAACAAACCGAAGATATTGGTATCAAGGATAGTTTGTTTTATGAGGAGATTCCTGTTCAGATTCTAGACAGTGAGGTTTGCAAGTTGAGGACCAATGAAGTAGCATCAGCCAAACTTCTTCGGAGAAATCATCTTATTAAGGAAGCCACTTAGGAAGTTGAGAAGGATATGAAGAAGAGATATCTGCATCTCTTTGAACCTGGAGAAATTCCAAATCAAGGTATTAATTCTCTTCTTAGAACTCTTTAAATTGATATACTTGATGTGTTAGATTTACTTGTTGTGTGTTTGAGCTTAATATTAGATTTTACACCCTTAGCCTACTAAGAGAAATCTCATTCGAGGATGAATTTTCCCAAGGAGGAAATATTGTAACACCTCGCTATTTAAAAGAACTACAAAGAACAAGAATTTGGAAGAAACCATTTTTGAAAATAATCAAATTTGGAAAGTCTGACAAAATTTAGCTAAGGATGAATTTTGGGTCAACTTCAACCAACCATAACTCATAGCTCCTGATGATTTAGGTGTTCTACCAGATACCGTAGGAAAGATATTTGAATTATCTTTCCAACACCACCAAATTTGCTCAAGTTGAAGTTTGGCTGTGTAGATAAGGAAAGTGGAAACAAGTTTTTTGAAGGGTTTTATGATCTTTTCACTGCCCAATTAATTAAATTCATTTTTGGTAAATAAGTTGGGGTCTAAACGGATAGGATTCAGTTAATGCTTTACGAAATTAAGTTAGGGTTTTGAGAGAAGAGAAAAGAAGAGGAGAAAGAAGGAGTAGAAACAAGGATTCATCGCGTTCTTGAAGTTTAGGTAGTCAATTTCGCCAAGGGTTGATCCCTATGAATTATGTGAGATCACATAGGATTAGGTTAGTTCACCCATGCGACAATCATGAATAAATTCCACAAATTAGTGTTCTTGAAAGTATAGAAATTGAGTACCTAATGGATTTTGTTGAAGTTTCTATTAGGTTCTTGATCTTTGAAGTTGTTGAGAAGTTCATGAGTTAAATTCATGAAAGTTGATGTTGTTTTGAGTAGATTCTATATTTTAGTTATGTAGTCGAATCTAAGTGTTTGGGGAAAGAACCAATTGAATTTAAAGGGTTTAGAGTTGAAAAACGGGTAAGAAAAATCAAGGATTTTCTAGGCAGGGGTCTGGGGCGCAGCGCCAGTTAGAGCGCTCCACTTTAGGTTCAGAAGTTTGGCCTCAGGGGCGCTATGCCAGCAAGTGCTCCCCTAACCAGTGTCTGAAGTTTTCCCTCTAGTGCCCCCCGCCACTCAGAGCGCCAGGGACGCCAGGTCTTCTACCCTTTCCCACTTCATTCCGTTCGAGTTCCCTTGAAATATACCTATGTTTTCTAGTTTATTCCTACACTCTAAGGTACGTCTAAACAACATGAAATCATCCATAACATGGGATCAATTATTTAATATGGTATTTGGTGATTATTAAAATTTCCTTAGGTGGTAAGGTAATTATTTAATGTGGGAATAGATTTGGAAATGAATTAATGTCACAAGAATGCCCTTGCACAAAGTTGAGTTGAATTCTTGCTTATTGATTGAGTTTTGATATAAGATTCTACTTAGGTCAACTCAAAACAATCATATATCTCAGAATATGATGAAGTAAATGGCCTATGACCTATCAAATTAAAGTTCTACGAGTCTTCTTTCTAACTCCATCAAGTTTGCCTCATTTAGAGTTTGGAAATAAAATTTTATGATAATTTTACCATAGACTGCCACAGAAGAGTTTTCAAAGAGGATGACATTTCTCTGTTATTTTCAAAGAAATATAGTCCTATGTCTTATTTACCCAGATAGTCATTGTTGAATAAACTATCCCAGATATCCCCATGAAGAAATATTTCAAATTTAAGAGTATGAGGCAATAGATATGATAACTCATACTCTTTACGTCTAACTCTAGAAGGAGGATAAGCCTAGATACAATTATTGAGCATTCTAAGTGCAAATTAGAGAGCACATGAGATGTCAAAACATCCCCTGAAAATGTAGATAATAAGAGATAGACTACTAATTATTGGGAAGGGAATGTGTGTTCTTATCTAATTTTTCCCATTGGTCTAATAAATGAAAGATCTAGACAAATTGCCTTAAACTTGCCAATTCTAGAGCTTATAGAAGATAGTTTTTATCCAACATCAATTGGGATGGTTCGCTCCCTGTTGGCTTCTGTAGCAGCCATGGGTCTGATAGAGTAAACCTTAGATTAGGTGATAACTCAACTCCGTTGACCTTCTATGCTTCGTTCCCCCTTTCTACGACCTTATTGTTTATGGTTAATATTTTGGTGTTCGCTTGGTGACATGGGATTGAATTTGGTCTGGGCTTGGATTATTGTAATGATTACCTTAGTATGGATGTCTTTCCACGATGGCCTATGATGATAATTGGGCATAGTATTCTTCAACAACCTGATGTTAGCAGATTTGAGGTCTCATCATACTGCCTTACTATTGGTTGCAAATTCGAGGTCTAGTCATTTGATCTGCAATTGCAGTATATGATACATACACTTTATCCTCTATAGAATTGATATACATCGGTTAGATCCTATTGGTTCTTTTGGAGGCCTATCCACAGTTGAAGGTCTGGGCTATGAGTTTGTAGATTAGGATGATCTTATAGGTTACATTCGGAGGGCTATCCACGGTTCCAAATCTAGGCTATGCTACCTCTATTTCTATATTCAAATGGTTTTGTTCCTAATACCTATAGCTATTCTTTGTACCTACTAGGCTTTTGGGGATCCATTTGTTTTTTGAACTTGCACACGAGTGTACCTTGCAAGATTATGGGGTAAGTTAGATTTTAGTTAGCTATTTACAAAATTCACTTCAGGTTTGCTCTGCACTCATTTGTATGTCCTTAATTTATTCCTCTTTGACCTCGGTTGTGTTTAATTTATTTCTTTTTATATGACCTTTACTTTTCTTGTTCAGTCAGCCTATGATGCTTACTGAGTGGCTGTTGTTTTGGTATTCATGCAAACACTCTACATCTATTTTTTTATGTAGGTACGAGCACTAACTATCAATGTTGAGTTCGAGCCAGAAGTCGCAGTATTGGGAGGTAAGAGATGAGCACATGTTGTTCTAGATCATACTTATCTCCATTTTTAATAATTGACTAGTCTTTTGTATGTTGAGATAAGTCAGTTTATTTGTGGTTCACTTTTGGGACTTGAATTCTTTTATAGTAGCTCTCTACCTGTGACATCCAGGTTGTGGTAGGTATCTTTTGGATTTATGCATATATATATTGTACTTCCGCTTATTCCTCCAGTTTTTTTTTATGTTAAATTACTTATTTCAACCTCGTTTTTACCCTTAGACCCTTAACTTGACATTCCAGATTACGGGTTGGCTTACCTACTGGTAGGTTATAGTAGGTGATATCATGACCTGAGAAATCGGGTTGTGACAATGTTTGCATCTAATCTGGCTTATAGCCTTTCCTATATATTGTAACACCTCGTATTTGGAAGAACTAGAATTTTGAAGAAACTGTTTTTAGAAATAATCAAATTTGGAAAGTTTGACAAAATTTAGCTAAGGATGAGTTTTGGGTAAACATTAAATCACCATAACTCCTAGCTCAGGATGAGTTAAGTGTTCTACCAGATACCATTTGAAATATATTTGAATTATCTTTCCAACGCCACCAAATTTGATTAATTTCGAGTTTGTATGAGGGAGATATGGCCAATCCAAGTAGGGTTGTCTAGATATGGAAAATAAAAACCGGATTTGTGAAGGGTATTATGGTCTTTTAAATACCAAATTAATTAAATTCTTTTTTTTTAATTAAGTTGCGGTCTGAAATTATAGGATTCAGTTTACGCTTATGATTTTGAGAGAAGAGAAAAGAAGAGGAGAAAGGACGAGAAAAAGCAAGGATTTGTCGTGTTTTTGCAGTTATGCTCATCGATTTCTCCAAGGGTTGATCCCTACGAGGTATGTCAGATCACATAGCGTTGGTTAATTCACCCACGCACCAATCATTACTCAATTTCATGAATTTGTGTTCTTCAAAGTATAGAAATTGAGTTCTTCATGGATTTTGTTGAAGCTTCTATTGGGTTCTTGATCTTTGAAGTTGTTGAGAAGTTCTTAAGTTAAATTCATGAAAGTTGATGTTGTTTTGAGTAAATTCTTGCATACTTTGGTTATGTAGTCGAATCTCAGTGTTTGGGGAAAGAACCAATTGAATGTAGAGGGTTTTGAGTTTAAAAACGAGCAAGAAAAATTGGGGATTTTCTGTTTAGGGGTCTGGGGCACCGCAATAGCCATAGTGCCACACTATGGTTTCTAAAGTTAGGCCTCTGGGGCGCCGCTCACGCCAGTATGCCACAAGCTAGTGTCTCAAGTTTGTCCTTTGGCGCCCCGCGCCACTCAAACGCCTGGGACGCGTGGTCTCTACCCCTTACCACTTCTTTCCATTCGAGTTCCCCTGTAACGTACTTATGTTTTCTAGTTGATTTCTACACTCTAAGGTACGTCTAAGCAACATGAAATCATCCATAACATGAGATCATGAGCTTTGAATCTATAATTTAATTCAAAGAAAGTTAAGAGTCAAGTCAAGAGAAGTTTATATAGTTTTCCAAAAGTCTTTTACAAACGTTTTAACTTTGTGTTAACACTTGAGTTTTGAGTTGAGTAAAGAGTATATCGAGACTATGTATTCCCAAAGATTAAATTTTTTCACATTTTAACAAGATTGGAAACATCGATTTCCCATAAACCCTTTTATCTAGTTTTTGAGTAATTACATCAAACCACAGAAAAAGTTTTGATTTAAATCATATTAGCTGAGTATATTTTGGGAGTAGTATTGAGCAGCGATATGGGGACGAGTTCATAATAACTCAAGTCACCATAAACCATGTAGCCATCATGGGTAGAAAAGGGTCATACGTTTTAGATGATTCCTTAATGTTGTTTAGCATAAACTAGTGGATCCATTTAGTTGAGGCGTTCTATATCCAGCCAAGTTATAGGACACTTCTGGTAGCGTGGGTGAGATGCTTTATCATCACATAGCTCATAATATTGGTTGTCGGTTAGAGAAACTCCCAAAGAATTATATTGCGCTATGACAAATGTATATTGAGTTGTACTTACTGTTTTAAATGCTTTATATAAACTGCACCTTTACTGTTGTTTTATTCTACATTTTAGTTGAGTATCCATGAGTTGAGTAAAGCTGAGCTAAGTTTTCTCTTCAGATTCATTTCAATCTTATGTCGTGTTTAATTTTCCCCTAGCATGCTCGTACATTCAATGTACTGATGCCATTTGGCCTGTATCATTTTATGAAGAAGATACAAGTTACCAGGATCAAAATTCAGTGCCTTGTTGATCCAATTGAGCACTCAAAATCACTTGGTGAGCTTCCTTGCTTTCCAGAGGACCCCCCTACATTATTTTCTAGTATTCAAGTTTTTAGGATGATCGGTGGTCTTGTCCCGACATTTTTCATTGTTTTAAGAGGCTTCATAGATGGATAGTTATAGTCCTCTAGTCTTTCCATTTCAGTTATTTCTGTTAAGACTTGGTTTGCCACTCTGACTAAGTTTAATATTTATTCATAAAACATTCTAAGTTATTTTGAGACAGTTAATTTAAATGCATTTGATTTCTTTATTATTGCGTAAAGTCTTTCACTGATAGTCTAGCCAAGCAAAGGGTTAACTTAAGGGCAGCGATGGTTCTCGAGTACCAGTCCCGCCAAGGGTGTAGGCACAGGGCGTGACATATATGTTACTGTTATCCTTATGTTTGCCGCAAAGTTCATGTTACCCCTAACCTTGTGTTTGCACTGGATCTTGCTTATATATATCACTGCTAACCTCATGTGTACATCAAAATCAATCTTATACTCTACTTCTTATTCCTTTGACCTTTACACATACACATGAACATGTTGAATTAATATAGTCATTCTCATCTCCACATTCACGTGTAATCTACAAGATTCTTCCCACATGTCGAATGAAATGGAACTATCAAAACATATTGTACCATAAAACAGATGCCAAAACACTATTGATTCTGTGAGGAGAGTTTGGTTATATGAAGCGGTTCAATAACACCTTTCAATAATTCAAAGCATGAAGGGACTTTCAGGAAAAAATATTAGTTGGTAGAGGTAATACCATTGAAAGTTTTACATACATTCTAATACTAATGTCACTCATGCTTACTACTCTAACGCCACCACCAGTTGTTCAATACAAGACTACAATAAAAGAAAACGCTGCTTTTATGTATAATAATATATCAAAAGTTAGGCTACAAAAAATTGGAACAATGTAAAGGGGGTGAGTATTTCATGACACGACATAACTAAGATGCAAAAGTGTTCATTACTACACAACTAGTTTTATACAAATCCATATGTCATAAGCCTGAATTGTAGGTTACATATACAATTTAACGGGTATATGGAACTCACGACAAGGCATACATGTGCAGCGCACGTGCGATGAATCTATTAATAAATGAAAAACCCTCAAAAAATTAAGAAATGAAGTACTGATTACTTAGTTTAGTATCAGTCACATATCATTAGCAGCTTATCTAAGCCATCCATTAGCAGTATTCAACTTTTTTGGTTAGTGATAACTGATCCTTTAGGCAATATTTCGAATGGATCCGTGCGACACACTTTGTGCTTTTTTTTAACCAAATATTTTGATCAAACAAAAAAATAGAGCTTCAATTTCACACTAACAACATTGAGGCGAATATAGATCGAGTTCAATCGAACTTATTATCTTAAGCTCGAACAATGTATATATATGCAGAAAACATTTGAAATGTATATACAAATGACATTCACACTCATTCTTGACTTACTAATTTCCTATAATAGGGTAAGCGATAAGAGAAAGATAATAGTATTACTTACTAATATTTCTTCCTTATTTTGTCCACTTTTTACTACAAATGGATAACTCATTATTCTATGTTGATGTTGCAATAAGTTGCTTTAACTTAGTATAGATAATCCAGGTACCAATACTTTATCTAAATATTCTTCTAGTTTAATTACACAAAGATATAATCAAAACAAAGTCACAACTCACCTTTTTTGGTTCAACAATTGAAACGGGTGACAATGATTGTTGGCGATCTTCAGCTGAGCTATTATAAAGCTATCAGAAAATACACAAAATATTATAATTAAAACAACTAAATAACAATACTATCTAAAAGATAATCGTTTTCTGAACATATTTATTTACGTGCTCATTACTACATGATTTTAAATTTGAATCATGAGTAATACCAAAAGAATATACATATGCTAGTATCCGTACCTTTATTTTATCGTCTGTTCTAGCATCCATATTCATATTTGCTTCCAACAATTTTTTCTTCATCAATTATGTATCTTCCTTAGCTTCCGATAACTTCTTATCCATTACTTCGGTTTCCTCTTTTGCTTCAAACAACTTTTCCTCCATCTCAATTTTCATAGTTGTGGTTACTTTTTGAACTTCTATCTCTACTATTTTATCAAAATATCTTTACTCATTTTGGGATCGTTTATATACTAGGCCATAAACAAAACTTGGAGCTAGTCTTTTTCTTAGAGTGTGGTTATTTCCATGAGTACTTGGCCCCATTAGTTGTGAGTACACATCATTGGGAGCACTTCTAGGGACATTTAACTCAGGATATAGCTCAGCAAGATCATTCATTTCTTTCTTTATTAAAGAAAAGTAAATCAATTGATAGTTAACAAAATATTTATGGAATAAAAGTACCTTTATATTTATAAATAATAGGAATTTACCATAACTTCACCAACTTTATCATTTATTGGTTGATTGTTCTTTGTCGTATGTGTTTTTTAATACACTAGTCAACCTCACTTATGTTAGACGTTTGAATTATGTCACACAAATAGCAACAGATATATATGGTTCGATTTATTAAAGAACTAAGTAGGTCAAAAATGGTTTCTCCAATAAGCAATATAGTAAAAGGGGTGAGTAGATGGATACACTAGCATTGTTATACTTTCTTTTTTGTCATAATCAAAAAGGGGTTTTAAATTGAACATGTTGCATATTTGGAAAATGAGTGTAAAACCTTATGCAAAAATAAATTAAGTTTCGACATGATTTAATTTGCTACTATATAAAGGAATCACATTGTTCTTTCTTTCATAATTTTAGTTGTATTACTGTTAATATTGAGTTGTAAAATTTTTATTTCTAATTACAAATAAGTGAATACAATCAACTATATATTTAAAACAACTACTTTAAACTAAGTTAATAAAAAAAGAGTATCGCACATTATCATAATTCTTAAGCAATATTCGTAATTTATTTTTAAAAAAGGGAGAACCCTCTTACCATGAATCAACAAACAATTCTTCTTGCACTCACCATGACATATTATGCTTCCGCAACAATTTCTAATTCCTACAAAGTGTATTAAATAATATATCAACAAGAAAATTAAATTTAGAAAACCAATAATAGTAAAAAATAACTAATGAAATGGTGGAAAAATACATATTAATATGTCAAAAATAAATGATGCAACACTATCTAGGCAACTAATTAAGTTTCATATTGATTGTCCATCTCCCTTTTGCAATTTCACTAAACCACCTTTGTGTTTTCAAGAATAGAGATATTATATTCTTGATATGTCATACAAAGCTAAGAAGCGGGAAGGGGGTTGGGGGGAATTGAAATTTATAATGATAATTGATTGAATCTTGATATCTATTATAAAGCTATAAAACACTCAAATAATAATAAGTAGAGAAATCACTTTCTCGATTGCACCAAGTAAACCTTGTTTGGATAAACGATTCTTTGGTTATTAAATACTAACGCCAAGTCTAATATGTTATATACTTGCATGTACAATTGATGCATATAACCACAAATAAATATTATTATTGGATTTGTAAATAATATTTCAATATATAAAAATCATCATAGGAATAACCAATACCATATTGTGTATTTACCAAAATATAAACAAGATACATTATGAGGCATCATGGACACATCTAAAGCCTTAAGAGCCTTTTGCATCTAGGCCACATCTAAAGCCTTTTTGGTGACTTTCCTATTTAACATTGACTCGTCTATTGAGTCCAACATGATCCATATGCATTATACTACATTTTAAGCAATTTACTGCGGCCATTGCATTGTGAAGAAGTCTATATTAAGAAACCACCTAATTTTGTTTCTCATGGGGAGTTTAGTAGCCTTGTATGTCGATTGTGTAAGTCACTCTATGGTCTGAAACAATTTATGCAAGCTTGGTTAGGGAAGTTCAACACTATAATTTTATCGCTCTGTGTTTTATCGGCATTATGCATCAACTTTAGTATTTCTTGATAAGACCAAGCACATTGAGATTGACTGACATTATACATCAAATTCAGTATTTAATGAGAAAACTAAGCACATTGAGATTGACGGTCAATTATGTGAAGTCGAGTGATCAACTTGCATATATCTCACAAAGCTCCTCATGTCCTCGTATTAATATTTGTAACAAGCTAGATACATATGATTTATATGCTCTAACTTGAGGGAGAGTGTTAGAATAGTAATAGGTATATACAATCCTACTTATTTTAGGAATGGGAATAGGAATAGTACATTGTGTCCTACTTAGAAAAGGATTGTAGTGTAGTATCCTAATTGGAAAAGGTGTCTATTGTAGTATCTATAGATAGGGTCTCTCTGTAATAATGTAGAGACAACAATTCAAGAATATTATTTTCCTATATTTCTCACAAGAGCCAAGATCAAGGCGATGATAGTGAGAGGAGACTCAAAGCACATCCGATCATGATGGGATGCCACCAGGGATCATCTTTTTGCATTGGTTGTGGATGAATTAACGCGACATGTCCAGGTGAGGTTTCATGATGTATGTTATTTGAAAATGATATAGTACTAATTGATGAGACTCACCGCGAAGTAAACGATAGGATGGAGATTGGAGACAAACTCTAAAGTCTAAAAGGTTTAGGTAGAGCAAGACCAAGACTAGATACTTAAGAGTGTAAGTTCAGTGACGCTACGCATAAGGGTGTGGAAATGAAGATTGATGCTCAGGTCATCCCAAGATAGGATGTTTACAAAATTTATAGAGTCTAATATTTACAAAAGTTAACATAATCAATTAATAAACACTAATATTAAATTCCTTGAATTGAAGATTAGCAATATAAATTATTGGGATGGAAAAGCAACCCTTTCATAAAGAGATCGAGAGCATTAGGATATCTCCACCTCTGATTTCTCTTTAAAAAAACAAAAATACATCAGAGAGGAGGAAACAAGAAGAAAATGAAGAAATAAAGAAGAACGAGTTTACAAAGGACGTTTTCCAAAAAATTCAAGACTTGGTACCTCTGTCAAAACCATCTTCGAATCCACTGCATGCACCAATAGAAACCTCTACAAAATGCAAAAGAAGGTCAAATATTGATAGAATTTGAAGAAAAGAATGATGTAAAGGGAGGTAGCTAATTTATTCTGTGAGGGGAGAAAGAAGAGAAGAAATAATGGAGGTAGGTGTTAGTCACCCACAACCCAAAAAATCGAACCCTACAATGTAAGTCTTTTATAAAGCCTTAACCGATTCTCTTAATGGACTATGCCTGGAGATCTTTTGTTTTACTTTTAGTTTATTTCAGTTGGGCTTCTTTGTCCGATTTTGTACATAGGTTTTTTTAATAAAGGGGCTTTAAGCTCTATAAAGTTTTATTTTAAAAAAATATGAAAATGTAAATTAAATTTTATAACAGATATAGAAATTTTCAATAAGAGTAGTGTCAAACTAAACCAACGGTTCAATATATAATATAGATACACCATATAGAAAAATAATGTCTCATTATAATTGGACTAATTAAGTGAATTATGATTTTTCTATAACATATATACAAAACAAATGTAGGAACTTGTGTAACACCTCACAACTCTATTCTTTAAACTTGCATCATTCGTCGTAAATATATGAGCTTGAACTGGATGATGTCCTACTTGCTCACGTGTTTTAAGGTCTTTTATCAAGTGTATCTAGGGTATCACATATTATTTAGAGTCATAAAGGACATGTAACACCAAACCAAGTTCAAATCATTTCTATCGGCTAAGTTTAAACATGAGTACATATAAGGATCAACTTCAAACGACCATATCTCTTAGAATATGAAAATTTAGGTGTACCATAACCTATTAAATTAAAGGGATATGAGTCTTCTTTCAGAGGCTGTCAAGTTTGTATAAATCCAAGTTGATTAAAAAGTTATGACTGATTTATGAGAGACAGTCTAACTTGGCAGCAGCTCCATGATGGCTTCATGACACAGTGTGAATACGTACCTCATTGCCTGATGAAATAATAAAATCCCTCTCATTCACTCCTAAATTCCTATTCTCAAGAATTTCAAGAAATACGAAGGCTATGGTTCATGTATAAAGATTTTTCTTCAAGATCCATTACTAAGGTATGTAAGCCTTCAATAATAGTATTCCTTTCACTCTCATGCCTAAATTATTTTGAATACGTAAGTACTTTTGTTTAAAATCTAGGGTTTGACCCAATATTCTTCAAGCTATGATTCTTATGCAAAAAGTGGAGTTTTTATCAAAGATTTAGCAAGCATATTAATGAACTAGTTTTGGGAACATGCTTTGCACATCTATCCCAAAAACTTAATCATCTAAGATATCATAAATGATAAAATTGTAAAAAATATATGATAAGACTTTCTTTGTGCTATGGACTAAAAATCAAAATGTCATGCCCCCAGGCTACTCCCTTGACATAACACAAGACCTAGGATCATGAGTGACCCAAGCTAACCCTATATCTGGCATATCATAACCATACTAAAAGAGAACTAAATAAACATGAACTATATGGAAGCTAAAATAGTGGCTATCTGAAATGGGGAACAACCCAAGTAATCTGAATATATAAAATGCACTACGAGTTTAACAATAAATGAAAGATAAACTCAACAACTCAAGGTCATTCTACTACTATTTCTGACAAACCTCTAACTGATTTGAGTTGTTGGGACATGCTCCCCAGCTAACACTAACAAAACTAAAAACTGAAAGTAAAGACTAAAATAAAAGCATGTCTATTGTCCTCGGAATAGGAGGACTCACCACTGAAACTGTTGAGTGCGGACCGATGATTGAGCTAAGCGTGAACTAGATGTTGAGTACCTGAACCTAAATCATGAAATGATGTAGCGCAGAGTATGTGTTAGTTTGTACTGAGCATGTAGGATAAATATACTAAGTAGAACAAACATATGTTAAAGCTAAATAAAACATAACTGAGCAATGACATACTGAGTAAGAATGTAAGTACTGAAACAAAACTGAAAACATAAACTGAATGCAATGACCAAGTGGTAATCATGAACATGACATGCTTAACTGAATACTAAAGTATATTATGAAAACCTGGTCAATCCACTAAGTGTCTGACTGTAGGAGCTACTTTTAACTGACATAAAACTACATGAGCTAAACGTGGAGTCCGATGTATATGCCCCATCGAGATGACCCAATACACATTGCTAGGGGTATAAAGGCACGACTGGCGTGATCACTAAATCTAATGCCTAACAAAGGGGTCTTATACTCCTACGGGGACACGTAGTTTTAGGAATATGAGGGTACATTGAACCCTAGGCCAACTCAGTGTTAAGTCTACTCCCAACTGAATATCTATCTGATTGAAATACTGAAGTGCTCAAATACTTACATGCAATTTGAGAATGCAACTTTTATGTACTGATATTGTGATATTCAAAAACTAAAGCATGATTATCTGTTTAACTGACAGTAAGTGCAATTCATGAGCTATGAGAATCTACACAACTAGGGTTCTGAGTTTCATACAAGGAAATAAACAAACTCTCAAAGAAACATGCTTTTTCAATTTAGGGTACTACAATAGCTAAAATACAGTAAATATACAAGGTTTTATAAACCCTATGTCTAAACAAGATATGGAGAATCGAGGAACTGATTGAATTCTAGGGACCTAGTGGATGAAAGGAGCCCACTAGTGAAATCCCACATACTTGGTGACGAAATCTATAGAGAAATCCTTCAATTTTGGGGGCTGAACTTGAATAAAACCTTTTACTTGTTCTTGAGAGAGGTATCGACTTTCCTCTACTTTTTGCTCTAATTTCAATGGATTTTGGAGAATAGAGGTTTTTGTTAGGTTCTGACTAGATTATTCGGCTTAAACTTAGCAAAACGACGTAGTTTTGGTGTTAAACGAGCTAGTTGAAATGTCCAAAGCATAGGGGAAAGATAAAAATTAACCTGACTTAACAGCGGACAAGGCCATCGATGGCCCCTCGTAGGGCGTCGTTTGGCGTTTGAGGCTAGGAATGTGGGTCACGATCTATGGACCCTGGACCACGGACAGTGGTCCCAACTACGGTCCATAGGACCTTCCGTGGGTTATGATTTTTCATGGGGTTCTAGGTGGCAAACAACGGACCATACCTGCGGGTCGTGGTTTGGCCTCCGTCAGTGGCACTTGCAAGTTCTTAAAATTTTAATTGCACTTTCTCAAATAAGGATTGTTACATTATCTCCCCTTGGGAACATTAATCCTCGAATGAGGTCTAAATTAGCTGAGTACAGAGGGAAGGAGCTGCAATCCCTACCACTAAATACTAGAAACTGATATCTAACTAAACTGAGTTTCAAGAACATGCAAATGTGCTGAAATGCAAGAACTACTAAAGGAACAAGATACTAAGTGTGACGACCCAGAGGTACCCCCTAGATGTAACAAGATGCACAAGACCCCCGAGAGACCTCATACAAGAGAACTTAGCATATCATAACATAAAGTAATAGAAAATGGTGCAGAAATTTAAAATATTACAACACAATCAAAGTCTTTCATAAAATGAGCGGAAGTCTGAAATCGTTGTCTCAAACCGTCTTACATAAGGGATAAAAGATTTGGGACGCAGCTCATACAATAGCCCAAGGCATAAAATGAAATAACATAACATAAATCGGTGATCACATCCTCGAACACAATTAGGACTCACAAAATCTTCATTTCCTTGATGAAATAATAAAGCTAGCCACGAGTATGATTATCTATGTCACCAGACGCTACATTTGATAAGAATGTAGGCAAGAGTATGCGTTAGTACAATTAAGTACTAATTATGATATCTAGCATAAACATCATGGTTAGTCAACATAAACAATAAGAATAATCCATACACATAAATCAATATCATAATAAGAAAGGAATACTTCTGAAGCAACATTACTCATCCTTAGTCAAGACTTGTGTCATCACCTCTAAGTCAACTTACTTCATGGAAGGTACCTCAAGCAACAATCCAAGCTATTCATTCTTCATAAGATAATTCATATAGTTTATGCTTAGTTTTAAAAACATGGGAATTCACCTCATTGTGTAACTTACAAAGGCTAATGGGTATTTGACTCTTGCCTTACTTACCTGTAACAACCCGTATCCGAAATAGACCAAAAATGCAGATTTTAAGAAGTTGCAGGTGCAACCCATGGTTGGCATCCACAGACCGTAGGTCAGACCACGGCCCGTGCTGGTGGTCCGTGGTTCACTACTGCAACCCCTCCCTAAACCCAACTCAGAGAATAGGCTATGTCTCAACTCACGGAAAGACCCATGATCCATAGGTCAGACCATGGTCCGTGGTCTGTGTCAGTTGATCAAGACTCCTTTACCTAGTCGTTCGATCGACGGTTCATAGGTCTAAACGTAGGTGAGGGTTAGCAACTAGTTAGATGAAAATTATTGAGTGGGTCAACTTCAGATGGTTATAACTTTTAGCACAAAAGGAATTATATGTCCAATGACCTATGGTATGATAGATAATTGAATCTTCTTTACCACGCCACCGAGTTTGCTAAACTCCGACCTTTGAATAAAAAGTTATTTTCATTTTAGTAAAGCCCTGTCGGGCAGACTTGACCAACGACCCCAATCTACGGACCGTCGATTGACCTACGGCCCGTAGGTCCAATCCGTTGTACTCCGAGAACAATTAAGTCAGGGGTCTTTTGGTCTTTTGCTATTTTGTTGGACCCCTAAGATATGTCGTTTAGACCCTAAATCATAAGGTTTTAGTATGTTTAAGCCCAGAAACATAAGGTTTTAGTATGTTTAAGTCAAATCATTAATCAAAACTTAGAAACATTAGAGCGGAAGAGAAGAAAAGAGGTCAAGAACCCTAGTTCAAGAAATCAACAAGGTTCCATCAGTTCCATCCCCGAAATCTAATGATTTTTCCGTGGATTCATCACCAGGTATGTTGGATTCCCTAGTGTGTTCCTTTCGCCCATTAGGTCCCTAGAATTTGGTCAGATTCTTGATTCCATGATTATGAACAAACCTATGGTTTCTAGAATTTTACCAGCTTATCATGAATTACTTATGAATATGTCCCAAATCAGATTATCATGTTTGTGCTCGGTTTATTGCATGAATTCCAAAACCCTAGCTATGCATTTCTTTAGTTCTTGAATTACACATAATAGGTAAGATATTTCACTTATTCAGATATACTTGCTCCAGTTTTGATCGCCACATTATAAGTATATTTCAGCATAAACACTATTTTGAGTTATAAATCTTGAGAAGCTTTTTTGTAGACAACACTTGAGTTTTAAACTGATTTTTTGTGAAAGTTAAGATGAGTTTTGAGAAAGAGGTTCTAAAACATGATTAATAAGACAATCGAGTATGTCATCAATGTATGAACAGTATGGTATCTAGATATACCATCAATGTTTATGCAGTATGACTTCGCAAGTGATTAATGCTCATAGTATAATATGATTTTGAATTGTTTTCTAAGAAGGAGTTTTCAAGTAAGACTATCTACATGTTAGTATTTTGACCTATTCAGTATTTCAATCATAATGTATTCAGTTATACATGACTCAGTTTTTGAGTGCATCATTATCAGCTAAATTGTTGCATTCACTTATTGCATGTTCAATTTTGAGCTATCTAATATATACAAAAACTCAGTCATAATGTGTTAACCACTGAATCTATTGGGAGTAGCATAATACCAAGTTGGACTAGGGTTCAACGTACCATATAGTCCTAGAACTACAAGCAACATAGGTGTAAGTCCCTTCTATGGCCAATATAAGTTAGTGATCATGGTAGTCATGCCTCTATACCTTTGGCCGGGTATATTGGGTCCTCTCGATGGGGCATATACATCGGACTCCACAATTAGATCATGTGGTTTTATTATCGGTTATTAGTAGCTCCTACAGTTCAGTCATATCCTATTGCATTGACTATTTATCAGTATATCCAGTATTCTGTTTCAGGATGTTATAAGTTGGTCAATGCATTCAGTTATCTCAGTATTCAGTATCTATATCATGTTAATATTATGTCATTGCTTATTTTCTTTGTTCAGTTATATGTTATTTCAGTTTTACTCTATCCTGCATGCTCAGTACCTTTCAAGTACTGACGCATACTTTGCGCTACATCTTCTCATGTTCTAGGTTCAGGTTCTCAGCATCCAGATCACGATCTCCAGTTCAGCAAAATCAGTGGCGAGTCATCATAAATCGAGGACAATAGTCATGATTTTCCTTTCAGTATTTTAGTACTTTAGTTTCAGTTTTGCTAGACTAACTGGGGCCTGTCTTAGCATTTCTAGTTTGTTGGAGGCCATTTTCAGACATAGAGAGATTCAACTTACTATTGAGTTAATATATTCTCTGTATTAAACTCATCAATTATCATTTATCTCAGTTATAGTATATGGGTATTCCCCATCTTTTCAGACTTACTTTATGATTTAGCTTCCACATCAGTTTATTTTTTTTAGTATACTCATGATCGTGCCAACAAGGTTAGCTTGGGATCATTTGTGGTCCTAGGTCCCGTTTTCGCGTCTCGGGGGTAGTATCGGGGTATGAAAAACTTGGTATCAGAGCACTAGGTTTAAGTGTCCTACGATGTCTGAAAAGCTGCACTAAGTAGAGTCCGTTTCATGGGTATGAAGTGCACCACATCTAATGAGAGGGAGGCTACGAGGTGTTTTAGGAAAACTTCACTTTCTTTGTTATTCTTATCGTGCGTTGGCATGATCTCCTTTCTAATCCGTCATTATGCGCTTAAGATCATGCCTACCCGTAGAGCTAATGCCAGGAATGCTTAGGTAATTCCTCTAGTCCCAGACCATAAGCTTAAGAATGAAGAGTTTCAGAATGCGATCCAACTATTGGCTCATAGTATGACCAACAATAACAATCAACATGTTCTAGTTCCTACTAATAGAAATGGTGGATCGTTGGCAGCTAGAGTTTGAGATTTTTTTTAAGGATGAATCCGCCTGAGTTTTAGGGTCAGAAATTGGTGAAGACCCACAAAACTTCATTGATGAGGTTAAGAAAATGTATGGAGTGATTCAAATGACTGATAATGGTAGGGTTGAGTTGACATCCTACCAACTTAAGGATGTGGCTCACATATGGTACACTCAGTGGAAAGAATCAGGGACTACTTTATCTTTTATGTCTTCGTTTATAGCAGTAATCTTAGATTTCAGTCTAGAAACTCTTTCAGCTAAACGAGTATACAGAAATTGCCCTATCACAGTCTCTCAGAAAGTCACCTCAGGAGATCTTGTACTGTTGGAAATGGTAGACTTCGATATCATTCTAGGAATGTATTGGTAACATTCCTATTTTTCCTATGTCGATTGTAGAACTATGATTATTAGTTTTCAGTTCCAGACGAATCAATTTTAGAATGGAAGGGTAGTAGCTTAGCGCCTATGGGCCGATTCATTTCTTACCTTAAGGCCAAAAAGATGATCTCTAAGGGTTATCTCAATCATCTAGTTCGAGTTAAGGATTCAAGTTCCGAAACCCCAACTCTTAAATCAGTTCATGTGCTGAATGAGTTTCCAGAAGTGTTTCAACAAGATCTTCCCGGAGTTCTTCCTGAAAGAGAAATCAACTTTGGAATTGATCTCCTTCCAGATACCCAACCTATCTCTATTCCTCCTTACAGAGTGGCTCCAGCTGAGCTTAAGGAATTGAAAGGGCAGTTGAAAGACCTTTTACATAAGGGCTTCATCAGACCTAGTATTTCGCCATGGGGTGCACCAATGTTGTTCGTAAAGAAGACAGATGGTTCTCTTAGAATGTGCATTGACTATAGGCAGTTAAATAAGGTCACAATCAAGAATAAGTATACCATCCCCAACATTGATGACTTGATTGACCAACTTTAGGGTGCTAGTCATTTCTCAAAGATAGACCTCAGATCAGGTTATCATAAGTTTTGAGTCAGAGATAGTGACATTCTGAAGACAACTTTCAGAACTCGATATGGTCATTACAAATTTGTAGTTATGTCATTTGGACTAGCCAATACTCCTGCAACTTTCTTGGATTTGATAAACAGAGTGTTCAAGCAGTACTTGGACTTGTTCATTATCGTCTTTATTGATGATATCCTCATTTACTCTAGGAATGAGGAAGAATAGGTAAGTCATTTGAGAGTTGTTCTGCAAACTCTCAAAGATCACCAGTTGTTTGCAAAATTTAACAAGTGCAAGTTTTGGTTACAATCAGTTGCCTTCCTTGGGCATATTGTGTCTAGTGAAGGAATTCAAGTAGATTCCCAGAAGATTGAAGTAGTGAAACAATGGCCCAGACCTACCTCTACTACAGATATCAGAGGTTTCTTAGGTCTAATGGGCTATTACAGATGGTTCGTGGAAGGATTTTCATCCATAGCCTCACCATTGACCAGGTTAACTTAGAAAAATGTTAAATTCTAGCATTCAGATGGACCCTTATAAGGCATTGTATGGGCATAGATGTAGATCTCTAATTGGTTGGTTTGAAGTAGGTGAAGCAGTCTTGATAGGACCAGATACAATCCTTGATGCTATGGAAAAAGTGCAACTAATTAGAGATAGACTTAAGATTGCCAGAGTCCCAGAAGTGTTATGCAGATGTGAGAAGAAGGGAACTATACTTCCAAGTTGATGATTGGGTTTTCCTAAAAGTGTCACCTATGAAGGGGGGGGGGGGGGGATAAGATTTGGCAAGAAAGGGAAGCTCAGGACCAGATATGTAGGCCCTTACCGAATCATGAAAAGGATTGGTAGAGTGACTTATGAGTTAGAGTTGCCAGCCGATTTAGCAGTAGTGCATCCAGTCTTTCACATTTCACTTTTGAAGAAATGTGTGGGTGATCCAGTATCCGTAGTGCCATTAGAGACAGTGGTTGTAAAATATAGCACTTCTTATGAGGATGTACCAGTTGAGATTCTCGATCGTCAAGTTAGAAGGTTGAGAAACAAAGAAGTCGCTTCAGTCAAGGTTTGGTGGAGGTGTCAGTCCATAGAGGGAGCTACTTGGGAAGGAGAAGCGGCCATGAAGGCCAAGTATCCTCACCTCTTTTCTTCCGATTCCACTCCAGCTTGATGTAATAGCTCCTCTTAAGTTTTTCAATCATTTAGGCGTAAATTCAGTCTTAGAATCATGTTATTTCAGTTGTACTTGCATTTTCAGCGTATTTGCATGTTATTGGAACTTAGTTCAGTTAGAAATTCAGTTCTCAGTGTTTAGTGGTAGGGATTGTAGCCCTCTCCCTCCATTTCAGCTAGTTTAGTCTTCATTCGAGGATGAATGGTCCTAAGGAGGAGATAATGTAATACCCCATATCCGTAGGTCAGACCAAGGTCCGTAGGTAAGACCACGGTCTGTGGATCAAGACTCCTTTACCCAGCATCTGATATGAACTACGGTTTACCAGCACGGACCATCGTTTGATCCGCGGTCTGTAGGTCTGACCGTAGGTGAACGTCAGCAGCAAGTTAGATGAAAATTGTTGAGTGGGTCAACTTCATATGGTCATAAATTTTAGCACAAAAGGAACTATGTGTTCCTTGACCTATGAAGTTATACATAATTGAATCCTCTTTCAAACTCTACCGAGTTTGCTAAAATCCAACTTCTGAGTAAAAAGTTATGCTTGTTTTAGTGAAGCCTTATCGGGTAGACTTGATCAACGACCCCAATCACTCGGACAACAATTAAGTCAGGGGTCTTTTGGTCTTTTCCTATTTTGCTGGACCCCTAAGATACAACATTTAGACCCTAAATCATATGGTTTTAGTCATTTTAAGCCTAGAAACATAACTAGAACTTACCTAAGTAAAATCATTAATCAGAACTTAGAAAAATTAAAGCGTAAGAGAAAAAGGGAGGTCAAGAACCCTAGTTCAAGAACGCAACAAGGTTCCATCAGTTCCAGCCCCAAAATCGAAAGATTTCTCCGTGGAATTCGTCACCAGGTATGTGGGATTTCACTAGTGGGTTCCTTTCGCCCATTAGGTCCCTAGAATTCAGTCAGATTCTTGATTCCACGATTATGAACAGACCTAGGGTTTCTAGAATTCCAAGCTTACGTGGTATCAACTCTAATAATAATTCAAATATTTCTTCTTTCCACAGGGAAGTTTCTTTTTTAGATCGAGTACAAAATCAAGCAGATGCATTAATGAGTGTTCCACATAAGTCAGTTTCCTATGTGAATGGAGTGCCCCTTATACAGTGGACAATAACAGATGTGGAACAAATGAATATTAAAGAGGACTTACAATTTGCAGTTGTTGGAAAGTTTGCGCATGGGTGGCCAGATATGGATGATTTAAGGGAGGCAATTTCAAAACTATTCAACATCAAAGGAAATTGCAACGTAGGATTGTTTTGAAATAAACACATCCTAATTAGACTTTTTTCTAAGGAAGATTACATCAATAACATCTCAAAAGGGGCATTCTATATTACATGTAAGGAAAGTCATTCATACTTAATGAGGACCTTGATCTACGATGTGAACTTTAAGATTGATGAGGAAACCACAAAGACTATAGCCTGGAACACTTTTCCTAATCTTCTCCCAACTTTTATTTTGTCAAGAGAGTTTGTTTGCATTTGCAACTGCGGTGGGTAAACCTTTGCAATTAGATCAAGAAACTATCAATAAAACTCGACCTAGTTGTGCAAAGGTTAGGGTTTTAGTGGACTTGGCAGCAAATCTTCCCAAATCAGTGGTTCTGAAAGTTGTTGATGAAGATTTTGCATGTGTGAAGACTGAGAATATTATGATTAAATACGACTACGTTCCTAAGTATTGCTTAGAGTGTAGGATGCAGGGTCATGATATGCACATCTGTAGATTGCTGCTGTAAAAAGGTGATCGAAGAGGTTCCAGTTGACAATATATTTATACAAGAGAAGGATGAGAAAGCTCCTCATGTTCATAATTTTCAAAAGGGCAAAGCTAAAATCCTGTCAACTGGATGGATAGTTGGAGATCCAGGGGAATGGAAGGTTTTTATAGATGGAAGAATTGGTAAGCAGAAATTAGAATAACAACAACAAACAATAACTTTCAACAAATACATGGCGTTGGAAAATCATACAACTTCAGAAATAGGAGGAGGTTCTAATAGCAAAGATTCTAAGACAGATGTCACGACCCGAGAGTACCCCCTAGTCGTAACATGGCGTATTCGACCCCGAAGGGGTCTTATACGAGCCACATAGTCATTCATTGAATTCAATAATGAAAATAGTGCGGAATAATAATAAAAAAAACTTATTTACATCCACACAATTAAACTTCATTAAAACAACTTTAAAAACACAAAGCGGAAGTCTAAGTCTCACATGGCCATCTTAGACACAGTCACAAAACATAAGTAGGGACACGGCCCTTTACAATCAAAAGAAGTCTATTAAGTCTATTACATGAACAAAACAACTTAAAAGTCTTATCCTCGAATCCATGAGGACATACCAAGTCTTGGAGGAAAGCAATCCAACACTTCAAACTAGCTAGGAGGGATCACTTGCCGGAACCTACACTTATAGTAAAAATATGAAGAATATGGGTTAGTACACAAAATGTACTAAGTATGATGACCATGCAAAACATGCTTAAAAA
The DNA here is from genome assembly GCF_019186545.1 of Solanum stenotomum. Lineage (NCBI taxonomy): Eukaryota > Viridiplantae > Streptophyta > Magnoliopsida > Solanales > Solanaceae > Solanum > Solanum stenotomum. Next base: position 45,157,339 of record NC_064285.1, on the reverse strand, counting down.
GGGACATTTTAGTTAGAAACCATGCATTATGCCACCTTTTTGAAATATCATGAACAATAGCATAAAAGACATACAAGACAAGCATAACATCAAGTAAGTCATAATATCACCTTTAAACAATATCAACATGAAAACCTTTACCTTGGACCTTCACCTCAAGAAACCCTTATGCTATACCTCGTGCAATGTATGGATGACGTCCCATACCACCATCCATACTAAGGCACCACATTTAGGTCACTTAAAGTAACTTATCATTCCTTTCTTTCACCTTTGCACAATATTCATACATAAGAGGTATATCATTAATTAAGACATGACAAGGGAAAATAACTCGTAATATAACCCAAGTATAACATGCATAACATATTAAGCATTTAAGAGCCAACATTCTTTAATAACCTCATTTAGGGTACATTCATGTCACAGTCATTAGGATTTAGAGAAACTCACTATGACCCTCTCCAAGCCTACTCGTGCAATGTATAGGTAGCATCCCATACTACTACCTACACTTTGTAGAACCTGTCAAGAAACCATAATGAAATCTCACATGATGGGAAGTAAGCGTTTAACCGACATAGACCATGAGAGCTTGTCATGGAATCCGGTGTCATGAGTCCCCACACCGAAAAGAGGTGGTCTACTTGCCTAAGGAAGACCGGTATATATAGCTTAATGGATCCACTAGCTTCCTATGCGGGCACATAGTTTATGGGATAAGGTAGACGATCATTGAAACTCATGCCTAACTGTCGGGGGAGTTTCCATCTAACCAAATCCGCTCGGTGCTTAGCCTACATTCCCATAGAATAGTTCATTACTTTGACATCATCACACATGAAAGGGTGCCATAAGCCTACCGATTCAAGGTACATTATTTAACACATGAAAGGGTGCCATAAGCCTACCGATTCAAGGTACATTTAGGAAAGCTCATTAACTCCTCTTGAAAGGGTGCCATGGGCCTACCGATTCAAGTCTCATCATTAACCTTTATGGAAAGGTGCCATAGGCCTACCGAATCCAAGGTTCATTACTTATCATTAATGGAAGGGTGCCATTAGCCTACCGATCCAAGGTTCATTATAAGCATGTGTGGAAGGGTGCCATAAGCCTACCGATCCAAGGATTCAACAATCAACAATATAATCATTTATACAAGAAAATGATGCATAAGCCCTACCAATTCAAGGTATACTTTATATTGAAGAATCCTTCATATTATATCATCAACATTCATGAGTGTCATCAACACATCTCTGGATTTCCATACATCTCATAACTCAAACTTTAAAGCATCGATTCATCAATTCTCCATAGTTGGACATTTTGTCAAACACCTTGAAGGCATGTAATGGAATCAAAGAGCATGGAAAATAGGGTAGTAATTATGCAACCAAACCAGTGAACAACCTACAACAACACCTTTACATTCATAACATGATCACATTATCTTCATTGAATTCTCATTCGTATAATGTCATGATAACACTCCAATTTCTCATACTATGCCTTTAAGGCCATAAGCCTCACATACCAATACACCAACAATACACCATAAAATAAGCATGGGTAATGACATACTTCAACAATCTAAAGACCTTTAAACAAGTTTGATTCATATACATTCATTATCTAGCAACCCACTTCATAAAGGCATAAACTAGGAATAGAGAGAAATCATGGGTTCATGGAGTATTTTCATCTTAAATCGTCAATACAACAACAATATAACCATAAAGTGCCATTAGAAACCTTTTAAAACCATTTGGTGGAAGAACCCATGAGATTGAGTGAAAACCTAGATTTTTCATACTTTGAAATAACTTTGGATTTGGCTCCTTGAATGGAAAATTAGACAAGGATCAAGACCACCATACCTTTGCTATGATCTCCCACGAAAATTGATGAAGACACCACCTTCAAACCAAGCCCTAGCTCCAAGTTCTTGACTTTCTTAAATGGAGGATTGTAGAGAGGGAAATGTTTTTAGGGATGGGAATGAACTAATGGTATATAGGAAATAATATAAGTCTTTTGAAAAAAATGGTCCAACACTTAGAAAAAATTTCAGGCGGGTGAACAGTAATGAACAGTAAAATTAGCTACTGGAATTTGCATTTTCTGCCGGACAGACTTTACGAAAATGGGCATAACTTCTTCGTCCGAACTCCGAATGAGGTGAAACGAAGTGCGTTAGGTAGCTAACTCAAAGGGCTTTCCATGGATATATTATGGGCCACCCAATTATTTGTGTGCTAGGAGATATGACCCTCCAAAGTAGACCCTCGAAAAAGGCTTCACTTGGAAATTTCGGATTTTGATACGGTTGCTCTAAAATTTGGGTTAGACCCATTTCCCACTCAATTTGACCCCCTAAACAAGAATATGAAGTCGGATTTTCGAAAAACGAAACGGATCTTTTAATATACAGCTAAACAAGTTTCCGGTAACTTCCGAAGCACATTTTTAAGAACTTTTGGGTCAAATTCAAATATAATCATTTCATTAAGTTCTCGACTCCAAACTCACATGTGAGGCTCTAGTTTCACTCTATCATTTTCCGGGTCGTTACATTATCCCCCACTTAGGAACATTCGTCCTCGAATGACACTTTAAACACATAAGGGGTAACAACTCAAGTATACAGCCCATCAACATGCATACAACATCAATACAAGTACATAAATATCGGAGGAAACATCAACTCCACATCAATGAGGCTCAAACAACTTCATGCAATTCAAGAAATTAGGAATACATCTACCAATTCCTTATGCATCAAACTTTACCATTTCTCATTTCATTGGATGAACTTCCTTCTCCAATTTACATCACACTCATCCCAAAATTATTAGGCACATTATGCAATTTTCTCATAAAAGTACAATTATGCAACATTTAAGCATGTTTAACATTTATCCTCATGAAGCATATAGACAACTCAACTAAATGCACATCAATATGAGGAACACATTTATGAAAACTCATTTTATCATTTAACAAGAATTCAAATAGGACATGCATAACATAAGGAGACCATGGAAACTCATTTTCACCCAAGACTCCAAAACATAAAACAAGCTACTAGGAACTCTTGGTCTCAAGCTTGAATAAGAATAGAAGGAATGAGATAAGGATATCAACACTCTCAACAACCTTGCTATTCAACATAGCATCCCCCCAAACCCAACTAAGGCAAACATGAGAAACAACAACATAGAAACCTCATCAAGACATTCATGACCATAAGGAACTAAAACTTACCGGCGCCTTTTCTCGAATTAGCTTCCTTGTCCTTGCTAGCTTGGAGGGCATAGAAACGACCATAATTTGGAGGAATAGGAACCGTTCCATCTTTAGAAGCTTGCTTTGCCTCTCTTCCTCTAGCCGTAAGAGTAGGACAATCTTTCACCTTGTGATCATTCTTTCCACAACCATAACACCCATTAGTACCGGCTAGGCACTTCCCATAGTGCCTCTTGCCACAAGTGATGCAAGAAGGTTTAGAAAATTGAGATTCACCATTTTTTTCTTGGTTAACCTTAGGAGCACTTGAAGAATCTTGTTCTTGAGCCCTCTTCTTGAACCTAGGTTGACTTTGCTCATCGGATCTACCCCTCTTCACATTCCTATTCATCCTCTTGAGTTTGGACTCCTCAATGGATTGAGCATACACTATGAGCCTAGAAATGTTCATGTCATTATGGAGCATTGCCGTATGACACTCTTCCTTGACTAGGTCGGATACACCGGTCACAAACCTACTCATCTCATCCCTAGGGTTTGACACCAAAGATGGAGCATACTTAGACAATTGGGTAAACCTCAAGGAATACTCTTGCACACTCGCATTGCCTTGTCTAAGGTTGATAAACTCCTCAACCTTACACTCCCTCTTCTCACGGGGAAAATACCTACCAAGGAAAGCTTCCTTAAACTCCTCCCATTCTATAGGATCCGCTCCCACCGGCCTATTAGCCTTCCATTGAGTGAACGAAATTTGGGCAACATCTTTCAATTGATAGGAGGCAAGCTCCGCCTTTCCTTTTGAAGTCACCCCCATAGCACTCACTACCTTATACACTTCATCCGAAAATTCTTGGGGATCCTCTCCCACCTTAGAACCTAGAAACACTGGAGGATTCATCCTCAGAAAGTCTCTCAACTTAGAAGCCATAGTACCATTATTAGAATTCACCCTAGGCCCCATATCTCTAGTCGCTTGAGCCGCCATGGCTCGGGCCAAGATTAAGAAAGCCGACCTAATCTCTTCATTGGTCATATCCGGGGGAACCACCGGAACCTCATTCTCTTGCTCACCTATAGGAACTTGATTGCATTGCACACCTTGACCATTTTGCACAACTTGGGGAGGAACTTCCTCATTCACATAACTCCCCTTCCGCTCTCCTTTGGTTAGCCCTCGTATTCATATCCTATAAACACAAGAGAAGGATGAAAAAAAAAAGGACACTTATAAACCAAACTCTAAGGCACGACTTCAAGGATAATGAAAGAAGTGTAACTTCTACCGTCCTATAGCCTCTCGCTCATAGATGTGTCGCGACTCACACCGATGAACAAGACTCTACTAGACGTGGCTTGTGAGACTTTGATCCTAAAAACCATTTCCAAAATCTTATGCTCTGATACCATGTTTGTCACGATCCGAGAGTACCCCCTAGTCGTAACATGGCGTATTCGACCCCGAAGGGGTCTTATACGAGCCACATAGTCATTCATTGCATTCAATAATGAAAATAGTGCGGAATAAAAAAAAACTTATTTACATCCACACATTTAAACTTCATTAAAACAACTTTAAAAACACACAGCGGAAGTCTAAGTCTCACATGGCCATCTTAGACACAGTCACAAAACATAAGTAGGGACACGACCCTTTACAATCAAAAGAAGTCTATTAAGTCTATTACATGAACAAAAGAACTTAAAAGTCTTATCCTCGAATCCATGAGGACATACCAAGTCTTGGAGGAAAGCAATCCAACACTTCAAACTAGCTAGGAGGGATCACTTGCCGGAACCTACACTTATAGTAAAAATATGAAGAATATGGGTTAGTACACAAAATGTACTAAGTATGATGACCATGCAAAACATGCTTTAAAAGGGACATTTTGGTTAGAAACCATGCATTATGCCACTTTTTGAAGTACCATGAATAGTTGCATAAAAGACATACAATACAAGCATAAACATCAAGTAAGTCATAATATTACCTTTAAACAATTTCAACATGAAAACCTTTACCTTGGACCTTCACCTCAAGAAACCCTTATGCTATACCTCGTGCAATGTATGGATGGCGTCCCATACCACCATCCATACTAAGGCACAACATTAAGGTCACTTAAGGTAACTTATCATTCCTTACTTTCACCTTTCCACCATATTCATACATAAGAGGTATATCATTAATTAAGACATGACAAGGGAAAATAACTCGTAATATAACGCAAGTATAGCATGCATCTAATATTAAGCATTTGAGAGCCAACATTCTTTAATAACCTCATTTAGGCCACAATTGTATCACATACATTAGGATTTAGAGAAACTCACTATGACCCTCTCCAAGCCTACTCGTGCAATGTATACGTAGCATCCCATACTACTACCTACACTTTGTAGAACCTATCAAGAAACCATAATGAAATCTCGCATGATGGAAAGTAAGCGTTTAACCGACATAGACCATGAGAGCTTGTCATGGAATCCGGTGTCATAAGTCCCCACACCATAAAGAGGTGGTTTACTTTCCTAAGGAAGACCGGTATATAGCTTATTGGATCCACTAGCTACCTATGCGGGCACATAGTTTATGGGATAAGGTAGACGATCATTGAAACTCATGCCTAACCATTGGGGGAGTTTCCATCTAACCAAATCCACTCGGTGCTTAGCCTACATTCCCATAGAATAGTTCGTTACCTTGACATTATCACACATGAGAGGTGTCATTGGCCTAGCAACTCCAAATTACATTTATTAACACGTGAAAGGGTGCTTTAAGCCTACCGCTTCAAGGTTCATTTAGGAAAGCTCATTAACTTCTCTTAAAAGGGTGCCATGGGCCTACCGGTTCAAGTCTCATCATTAACCTTCATGGAAAGGTGCCATAGGCCTACCGATTCCAAGGTTCATAATAAGCTCGTGTGGAAGGGTGCCACTAGCCTACCGATCCGAGGATTCAACAATCAACAATATAATCATTTATACAAGAAAATGATGCATAAGCCCTACCAATTCCAGGTATACTTTATATTGAAGAATCATTCATATTCTATCATCAACATTCATGAGTGTCAAATTGAGAAATAATCTTTCAATAGCAACACCTTTACTTTCATAACATGATCACATTATCTTCATTGAATTCTCATTCATATAATGTCTTGATAACACTCTAATTTCTCATACTATGCCTTTAAGGCCATGGTCACAATACATTCCATAATTAAACACCTCCACCATAAGTGGATCAAACCAAGCAAGAACAGTTTTTATCTATAATGTGAGATTAAGCCAACTTACCATCCTCCAAAGCCATAATAACCATTACTCAATTCCCAACAATTCTATCACCACAAGGTGATTCACCCATAATTTTCCCATAAGGCCACAATCCTCAATTCATCCATATACCAACAATTCATCATAAATAGATATACAAAACCATATAAATCAACAATACAATCCAATCTAAACACAATTTCATCAACATTAAATCATAGGCATTAAACCCATTTCATTAGCAAATTCTAGGCTTTTAATGAAAACATGGGTTCTTGAAGAAGTTTCATATAAAAATCATCTTAAAATCATAAATAGAACTTCAATTCACCAATATAATGACTTTGAAAACATTTTACCCATGAACCCATACCTAGAATAGAAAATAGAAGTTTTGTTCTTTGAAGACTTTTGAAACCCTTTTGAATGGACACCTTGAAGGAAAGATAATCAAGGATCAAGGGTCACCATACCTTTGCTATGATCTCCCACGAAATTGATGAAGAAAGCCTTGAATCCAAAGCCCTAGCTCCCACTTCTTCTTCTTCTTAATGGAGGATTGTAGAGAGGGAAATGTTTTAGGGATGGGAATTGAATTAATGGTATCTAGGAAATAATTTAAGTCCTTTGGAAGAATGGCCCAACACTTAGAAAAAAAAATGAGGCGGGTGAACATTAACCACGCCTACTGGAAATTGCCTTTTCCTGCCGAATAGATTTTACGAAAATGGGCATAACTTCTTCGTCCGAACTCCGAATGAGATGAAACGAAGTGCGTTAGGTAGCTAACTCAAAGGGCTTTCCATGGATATATTATTGGCCACCCAAATAATTTGTGTGCTACGAGATATGACCCTCCAAAGTAGACCCTCGAAAAAGGCTTCACTTGGAAATTTCGGATTTTGATACGGTTGCTCTAAAATTTGGGTTAGACCCATTTCCCACTCAATTTGACCCCCTAAAAAGGAATATGAAGTCGGATTTTTGAAAAATGAAACGAATCTTTTTATATACAGCTAAACAAGTTTCCGGTAACTTCCGAAGCACATTTTTAAGAACTTTTTGGGTCAAATTCAAATATAATCATTTCATTAAGTTCTCGACTCCAAACTCACATGTGACGCTCTAGTTTCACTCTATCATTTTCCGGGTCGTTACAACAGAGGTGTCAAGCGCAGTTCAAACTAATAGTACCAAACCTGTGGAAACAATAAATGATTTTAGCAAGGATCAAGCAAGTACCGAGAAGCAGATAGTATAGGCGAATGACATTGTCAAAACTTCTGTTGAAGATTAGGAAGAAGCAAGTAAAAATATGAACAAATCTCAGGAAGCAGATAATGAACAAAGCTTGGAGAATAAGGATCTAATAATTAATAATGTTACCTCAAAGAAGAATGTGGAGAACTAGCAGCAACACCATGATAAAAACACGCAGATGAGTAATGAAAATGCAATCTACAAGGTAGATAGTACAGAACAATCAGCACAACAATGTCAAGAAGAGTATAATGAAAAATGTAATCAGATAGTAGTTGAATATCCAATTTTTGTAGCACAAGAGAATACAACAGTTTCTCCTTCGAAATTTCTACAGGACATTGTTTCACACTCTTTAGTTGAAAGAATTCCTCAACCACAATCACAACCACAACAATCTCAACAACATAGTTGTTCTTGCAACACAGAGGAAGTTGATTGACACTCTATAAGTGAGGCACCACATAAGATGAAAAAAGATCAGTTACTACAACTATCTAGCAGTACATATGCAATTGATTCAAATTCTGAAGATGATGATGCACCACCTTTGATTCAAGGTCAACAAGAACAACAACAAAACAGTTCTTCCAATTCTAAAGAAGGGTCATTTGATGAGAATAATAAGAATGGAGATGAGGTCTTTCTCAAAGGCAACAAATCTTGCAATAAGTGAAGAATAGTAGCAATTCTATTGGGAGTTTGCCTACTAGGACGAGTTCACGAAGAGGCTTGCAGAAGGACAAAGATTACTGATGAAATGCTTTTTTTGGAAAATAAAATCGGTAAAGACACAAAAAGCTTTTCAAAGGGTTCAAATTCTTAAAAAGCACATGAATTCAATTTTATTGCTTTTATGGAACCTTTACAAAATGCTAGTGTAATCAACAAATATAGGCGGAGATTAGGCATGCCTTTTTGCAAAATAAAAATTTAATGGCAAAATTTGGATTTTTGTGAAAGAAGGTTTTCAAGTTGATATTGTTTTGGATGTAGAACAACATATAACTATCAAGGTTCATGATACTATTTTGAATAAAAAAAATTTCTTAACACTTGTCTATGCAAAATGTGATGGTGTGCAAAGAAGGGCTTTGTGGGAAGACATTTATCAGTTGCATAATTACATGGGTCTTCTATGGATTATTGGTGGGGATTTCAATGTGGTGCTAAATGCCAAAGGGAAGTTAGGAGGTCTTGTTGTACAACCTGCATATGTAGATGATTTTTCTAGTTGTATTGGAGATTGTGACCTCACAGAACATCCTTTTAGAGGTAGTCCTTTCACATGGTGGAATGGAAGAGCTGCAAAGGTCTGTATTTTTGAAAGACTGGATAGAGTGTTAGTTAACCATGAATTTCAAAATTGGTTTAATCATACCAAGGTTGAACATCTTTCTAGGACTGGATCAGACCATGCCCCTATGTTACTAAACTGTGAAGAACATGTGGTGAATATTTTTAAACCTGTTAAATTTCTTAACTTTTGGATAGAACATGAGTCTTTCAAACAAGTTGTGAGACAGAACTGGTGTGATGCTAATGATATTGATAATCCATTTTTTAGCTTCAAAGAGAAGTTAAAGACGCCGAAAACTACACTTACTTCATGGAGTAAAGATGTAGATGGTGATATTTTTAAGCAATTAATAATTAGAGAGGACATTGTCAAGATCAAAGATAAGTTATTCGAGGAGGATCCTAGTGGTTTAAATAGAGCAATGATGCAAAAAGCTCAAGCCAAATTCAAAAAGTATTTACTTTTTCAAGAAGAATATTGGAAGCAAAGAGCAGGTTTTACTTGGTTTGAAAAGGGAGAAAGAGATACAAGATTTTTTCATAGTCTAGTGAAAGACAGAAGGAAGAGATTACATTTGTCTAGAATTCACAATGAGCAAAGGGTTCTTCTAGAGGACAAGCAGATGATAAAAGACGAAGCTATAAGATTCTATGAGAAACAGTCTTCTCAGGAAAGGGATGCCACATATTTTTCTCTTTTCAGGCACATTCAACATGTTATTTCTGAAGAAGATAATGCTTTAATTAGCGTTATGCCGTTCATGGATGAGGTTAAAAAGGTTGTTTTAAATCTTATTGGTGACAGTGCTAGTGGTCCTGATGGCCTCACAGGTCTTTTCTATCAAAAGTTTTGGGATATTGTTGGATCATATTTATATAGGATGGTGGATAGCTTTTTTACAGGTAATTCTCTCCCCAAATTCATCACCCATACCAATCTAGTGTTGTTTCCTAGGAAGAATGATATACTCTCATTTTCAGATTTTCGACCTAAAGTTTGAGTAACTTTGTTAACAAATTATCTCAAGGTTTATTCATGACATGCTAGAACTAGTGCTACCAAGATTGATCTCCTCTAATCAATCAGGTTTTGTGAAGGGAAGAAACATTATTGAAAATGTTTTGCTTACTCAGGAAATTACTTTTGACATCACAAAAAGGGGAAAACCATCAAATCCTATCATTAAGCTTGATATGACAAAAGCTTATGATAGAATATCATGGTTTTATTTATTGAAAGTATTAAGAAAGATGGGTTTTTCAGAGTTGGTTGTTGATATCATTTGTAGAATTATTGCAAATAATTGGTATTCAATATAGGTAAATGGACAGGCTCAGGGTTTCTTTCACTCCACTATAGGGGTCTAACAGGGGGACCCACTTTCTCTTGCTTTATTTATCTTAAGTGCAGAAGTCTTATCCAGAGCGTTGAATGCTTTATTTGAAGATGATCAATATGTTGGATATTATCTAATTTGAACCATTTAGCTTATGCTGATGATATTATCATATTTGCCACAACACATGAGAGATCTCTCAATAAAATCATGAAAGTCTTGGGTAAATATGAAAAATTGTATGGTCAATTAATCAATAAAGGGAAGAGTGCTTGGTACATGCATCAGAATAATAGTGCTCAATTAGTGGGATTGGTTGATAGTTGTACTGGTTTCAGTAGAGGTCAATTACATTTGTATTAGTTAGCGTGTCGTATCACCCATGCTAAGAAAAGGAAGAGAGACTATAATGAGCTCATTTCAAAGGTGAAGAATAAGCTTCAATCATGGAACGGGAGGATACCTTATTATGGTGGTGAGGCTACATTAATTTGTAGCGTGTTACAAACTATTCCTATTCATACTTTATCTGCTATTGTCCCTCCAAAATGTGCAATAAAAGAGCTAGACAAGATTTTTTCCAGGTTCTTTTGGAGCAACAAAGAATCAGGTGGTAGTAAGCATTGGGTTGCTTGGCAGGATGTTTGCTTACCTAAAGGAGAAAGGGGCCTAGGGTTTAGATCTATTTTTGATGTATCCAAGGCAATGTTTGCAAAGTTGTGGTGGAATTTCAGAACTAGCATATCCCTTTGGGCAAATTTTATGTGGAATAAATATTGCAAGAAACAAATCCCTACGGTTGTGATTTGGAAGAAGGGATCTCAAGTGTGGAAGTACATGTTATAAAATAGGGCCGAGCTAGAAAAATATATTTGGTGGGAACCAAGGGGAGGGACCACTTATATATGGTATGAGAATTGGACTAAGCTTAGTCCTTTGCATCAAGATCCCGAATGTCATATTTACCCAGAATTGGTGGATATAAGTGAATTAATGAATGACGAAGGTTGGGATATGGATAAAATGCAACAGGTTTTGCCTGCAAGAATAGTTGAGCATATTGGAATGCAAGAAAGCAATTTCATCCCCTCTAATTTGTCTGATAGACCATGGTGGTTACTCAATAGTACATGAAAGTTCAAAGTTAGCTCTGCTTGGGAATTGCTAAGAAACAATAAGGAAGTGAATGTCCATTATAATCTAATTTGGGTGAAAGGGTTGCCTTTAAAATTTGGATTCCTAGCCTGAAGGATTTGGGGAGAATTGTTACATGTGGCTACTACTATTGCTAATTGGGATAGGTCTGTTGATCCTAATTGTTTATGTTGTATAATACCTTTGCCTGAAACTGTACAACATCTTTTCATTGATGGCGACATGGCCAAAAAGGTTTGGAGTTATTTTGCAAATGCTGCTGGAATTCAAGGTCCTTTCATTCAGATTAAGCAAACTGTACAGAAGTGGAGAGATGTACAGGGTAACGAGGTGCTTAAAAATGTTATGGTTGTTGTCGCTATCATTATTTTTTTATTCCTATGGAAAAGCAGAAATACCATTCTGCATGGTGGATTATATGCGCATGAGAAAATTATTTTCGATACTAATAATACTATTCATAAGTTTATTTGTACCATATTTTCTTTTTTTCAAGAGATACCTAGATATTGGCCTCATATTGGGGAAATTTTAGAAAGATGGTAGCCCAGAAATTGTTATAAGATGGTGAGATGGTTGCACCCCCCCCCCCTCCTGATTGGTACAAGTGTAATACAAATGGTGCATCCAAAGGTAATCCTAGCCCTAGTTCAACAGCTTTTTGTGTGAGAAACAGTGCTGGTGATATTATAGGTACAAAAGGGAGAAGTTTATCGATTTCAACCAACCTTGTGGCAGAAGTTGTGGCTATAAGAGAAGGAATTCACTATTGCATTGAAGGAAGTTTATTACCCCTAATAGTAGTAACCGATTCTCTTTCAATGACAACAATTATTGAAGGAATTTGGGAGGTCCCTTGGAGTGTGGTCAAGGAGGTTGAAGAAATTAACAAGATGAGGAAATATGTTCCTATCCAATTGAAACACACATTGAGGGAAGGCAACACTCTGGCTGACTTTTTTGCTAACTTAGTTGTTAATTTTGCAGGTACCTATTTCGTGGAAAATTTTTAGGAACTTCCTAATGAAGGAAAGATAATTCTTCAAATAGACAAGTCAAGTATGCCTAATTTTAGGATCATTCAGCAACCCAACAATTAGTTTGGTACTTGGACTATCAAGCATTATGCATGCTCATACAGGAAACTAGGAAGAGGTAATTTTTCTCTAATGTAATGCCTGAAATGATTTCATATAGTTTGTCTATCATGCCACCTGGTGAGAGTTTAAGGTGTACAATGATTACTTACTAAGGCATAGGCATGGGAGAGGTTGTCTATTAATGTTTTCTAGTGCAATTAGTGTTTACTGGTGACGTTTAGTATAAGGATGTTGGGTTACATATTTTTCACTTATTCTTTCTTAGAGTGTGTTCATGTGATGTGTGGTATTAATCTCTTTGAGATTCATCCTATCAAGGGAGTCATCTAGAAAGGATTAGTGAGTGCTGAGTAACCTTACATCCTTTAAACAACAATGGAAAACTATCTGGTTAAAAGCATTTGTGCTGGAACTTATAAATTATTTTTGATGTGTTGTATTAGTTTCTATGAAGCTTATTCAATCAACGATAACTAATAAGGAAAAGCACAATATTTCCTACCTAATAGCTTGCCAAATGAAGAAATAGTGTTATTTGGAGTAAACTTTCAACCCGAGAATCGGTCCTTCACAACATTTCTAGTGGTGTTTCAAATCCACTTCTGGTAGCGAAAGAAGTTAATAAAGGGTGCAGCTATTTCATTATTTCAGATCTACAGAAAGAGCAACAAATCAAAATAAAGAACTGAGTCGAAGCTTACCTAATCGGTAGTTGGTCCTTGTTGCTTCTATAGTTGTTGTCTACAGGTTGGCTTGTAGTGGTAGACAAAGAGAAATCCATGAATAGTTCACCGGAGTTTGGCCGGTGCTTGGCCAGCGTATACGTCTCCAGAGCTGCTGAGCAACTTCACTTTCCCTTTCTATTGTTTTTGTCTTTCCTCTTTTTGATTTTGTTTTAATTAGCTTTTTTATGTTGTTTTATTTAAATGGGTTTAGAACTTTTGGCTTGCCCATTTGTGTAAATATTTTCTTCATTTATAAATCTGACCCAATGGGTCTGGTTGGACTAAAAAAAAACCAAAAAAAAAACTTATGAATATGTCCCAAATAAGATTATCAAGTTTGTACTTAGTTTATTGCATGAATTACAGAACCCTAGCTATGTATTTCTTTAGTTCTTGAATTACACATGCTAGGTATGATATTTCAGTTTTTCAAATATACTTGCTCCTGTTTTGAACGCTACATTTTCATTATATTTCAACATAAACCCTATTTTGAGTTATAAATCTTGAGAATCTTTTTTTTAGAAAACACTTGAGTTTTAGACTTAGGTTTTGAGAAAGTTAAGTTGAATTTTGAAAAAGATCTTCTAAAATATGATTAGTATGACAGTCTAGTAGGTCATCAATCTATGAACATTGTGGTATCTAGATATACCATACATGTTTATGCAGTATGACTTCCCAAGTTATCAACGATCATAGTATAATATGATTTTGAATTGTTTTCTAATAAGGAGTTTTCAAGTATGAGTATCTACATGTCAGTATTTTGAGCTATTCAGTATTTAAGTCATAATGTATTCAGTTATAACTCAATTTATAAATGCATTATTATCAGATTAATTATTGCATTCACAGATTGCAAGTTCAATTTTAAGCTATCTATTATATAAAAAAATTGAGTCATAATGTGTTAACCACTTCATCTATTGGGAGTAGCATAATATCCAGTTGGACTAGGGTTCAACGTACCCATATAGTCCCAGAACTACAAGCCACGTAGATGTAAGTCCCCTCTGTGGGCAATATCAATTAGTGATCACGCCGGTCATGCCTCTATACCTTTGGTCGGGTATATTGGTTCCTCTCGATGGGGCGTATACATCGAACACCACATTTAGCTCATGTCGTTTTTATCGATTATTAGTAGCTCCCACAGTTCAGTCAGATCCTATTGCATGACCATTTATCAATATATCCAGTATTCTGTTTCAGCATGTTATAAGTTGGTCACTGCATTCAGTTGTCTCAGTATTTAGTATCTATATCATGTTCAAATTATGTCATTTCTTATTTGCTTTGTTCAGTTATATGTTATTTCAACTTTACTCTATCCTGGATGCTCACTACCTTTCAAGTACTTTTGCATACTCTGCACTATATCTTCTCGTGATGTAGGTTCAGGTTCTCAGCATCTAGATCACACATAGATCGGTTCCCGATCTCCAGTTCAGCAAAATCAGTGGTGAGTCCTCATTCTCCCTCATTATGCAAGGACAATAGTCACGTGTTTCCTTTCAGTAATTTAGTACTTTAGTTTCAGTTTTTCTAGACTTAGCTGGGGCCTGTCCCAACATTTCTAGTCAGTTAGAGGCTATTTTGATACATCGATAGATTCAGCTTAGTATTGAGTTAATATCTTCTTTGTATTAAACTCATCAGTTATCTTTTGTATTAGTTATAGCATATGGGTATTCCCCATCTTTTCAGACTTACTTTATAATTTAGCTTCCGCATTAGTTTATTATCTTTAGTATGCTCGTGATCATACCATCGGGGTTAGCTTGGAATCACTTGTGGTCCTAGGTCCCGTGTCCGCTTCTCGGGGGTAATCTCGGGACGTGACATTACCTTTAGATTGCGGGTACACGCCTCCAGAACATCATCATATGACACAGGTACTCGCTTTAACATCATTTCAGAAAGAGCATGGGTACTCGCCTCCATGTCCATTCATCATATTTGGAACATATGGAATCACCTCTTGTTCAATTCCAAGGAGTATGGGAAATCACATCATATCCTTCACATGTGGAGGTCAAGGATAGTCTCATCTAAACTCATCATTACATAGTGTTTTACTTTAAATTCATTTTAGGTGAGCAATCCTTTCAACCTAGAATCACTAATGTGAGAAAGCTTTCACATTCATACATTCATAACTAAGCAATTCATGTGGGAAGTATCCCTTCCTCAACAATTCACATCATAAGCTTTACTCTAACAGACCTAGATCTTATGATCATCATTCAAGTTTGATTCTTAAGAAATTCTAATCATAATTCATCAATCCTATAAGGACGAGCTTAAACCCACAAAGTTTCCCTTCATGGCTCTAACCCAATTATATCAATTATAGGGTTTAATCATGGAATAGGCATGAATAAATGTAATTTCACTATAATAACATGTAATTCTACTAATTCAATCATAAACAATTACAATCCACTCAATTGGATCCATATTCAACATAATCCACAATATTGGAAGAAACCCTAACTAAATTGGGGAAATTCTTCATCAAATTGGAGAATTCTAGGGGACTCCATGGAAGGAAGGATCCCATGGATGAAAAGATATCATACCTAGTCACAATGCCCAAAAATCTTGATGATTGGAGACTTGAACTTGACGTAGCTTCAACTTTCTCCCTTCTTCTTCAAACTTCTAGAGAGAGAATTTTTTAGAGGAGTTTTGGGTTTTCTTTTGGGATTTTAGAGAATGACTTAATTGGGGGATTTTGGTGGTTAACAATACTTATATAGGTAGTCTAGGTTTAGCTAAAACTACTCCACTTAATTCTAATTATATCTGGAAAAGACCCAAAGTTGTCAACTTAACCCTCCCTACAGGCCCACCCATGAGATCACGACGATGGACCGTTGATGGACCTACGGTCTGTCCTAGTGAACCGTGGGTTGGTGGTCTGAGACTTGGTTTCTGGATACTGACCTACGAAACCCTAGTAACGAGTCGTGGACCCATCCACGGGGCGTGGGTCCTAGTCATGGCTCATTGCCTTAGGCAGTTCCCAAGGTGTCCATTAGCGGGGCTCACCCACAAGGCATGGACCAAACTAGGGACCGTAATTTGCCCTCGTGGTTGACACCTGGGAGTCCCCAAATCAGTTAAGCTATGGAGTGAAACAATATCTCCCCTTGGGAACATTCGTCCTTGAATGAGATTCTAAGCACGTTTCTAAAAGAAAAGACTCAAGACTAGCAACTTATCATGCATGCAACTGTACTAAATGCACACCACTAAGGAGGAAACATCACCTCCAAGCCAAAAATACTTAATGCACTATAAGCAAGTATGAACTACATCTAACAACCCAATATGCATGAAATTTTCTGATTTCTTACTTTAAGGAGGAACTTACCATCTCAAACTTAGAAGCATGTTCAACACAATCTCATGGAGCTTAAATGCAATCTATACTCAAGGAGGAAATCTCTACTCCAAGTCAAGGCACGTTGAACAACTCATCTCAAGAAGCCTATAGGAAACTCATACTTAATGCTCAACAACATGAGGAAAACAATTCACATATGTTATTGGTCATGACTTCTAAAAATAAAGAAAACCAAGAGGAAATTCATTACGTCAAGCTAGAATAAGAGGAAAAGATGAGGATTTCAGGACTTCATATCAATCTCGGCCTCCCATGTAGCACTCTCAACTAAGTGGTTTCTCCACAAAACACACGGAGGCTACTTCCATGTTTCTTAATCTCTTAACATGCTGATCTAGAATCTTAACTGGAACTTCTTCATAAGAAAGATACTCATCAACTCCCCAACCTTCAAGGGAAATTACAAATGTTGGGTCTCCAACACACTTCTTAAGCATGGAGACATGGAAGATGGGATGCACCATTGCCAACTCATTGGGCAAATCAAACTCATAATCCACCTTACCAACATGTATCAAGATTTGATATGGGCCCATGTATCGGGGACTAACCTGCCCCTTCTTTCCAAATCTCATCACACTCTTCATGGGTGAGATTTTCAAATAGACCCAATCACTAACCTCAAATACTAGGTCTCTTCTTCTAACATCGGCATAGGACTTTTGTCGGCTTTGGGTTGTTCTCAACCTCAGTATAATAAGCCGGACTTTCTCCATAGACTCATGAACTAATTCGGGTCCAATCAAAGCAACTTCACCCACTTCAAACCACCTTATAAAAGATCTACACCTCCTACAATAAAGATATTCAAAGGGGGCCATACCAATACTAGAATGGTAGATATTATTATAAGCAAACTCTATCAAAGACAAGTGATCATCCCAACATCCCTTTAAATCGATGATACATAATCTCAACATATCCTCTAAAGTTTGTATCATTCGTTCTGCTTACCCATTGGTTTGTGGGTGAAGAGTTGTACTAAGCTTGACCTTGGTGCCATGTCTCCTTTGGAATGACTTCCAAAACTGAGAAGTAAACTGAGTATCTCTATCGGAGATAATGGAAAAGGCCACACCATGTAATTTTACCATTTCTGCCACATACAATTTGCATAATCTTCCGCCAAATAAGAAACCTTGATGGGAAGGAAATGTGCCAATTTTGTCATCTGATCTACAACCACACAAATAGAGTCATGTTGGCACTGGGTCGAGGCAAACAAACTATAAAATCCATATTTACTTCTTCCCACTTCCAAGTAGTAATGCTACTATCTTGAGCTAAACCTTTCTATTTCTGATGCTCAACCTTTACTTTTTGACAATTTGGACATTTGGCCACAAATACCGCATTATCCTTCTTCATCTGATTCCACCAATAGACTTCCCGTAAATCACGGTACATCTTGGAGCCTTTCGGGTGAATGGAATATCGCGAATTATAGGATTCTACCAAAATTTCTTCCATTAACTCATCAACATTCGCAACACATAATCGACCTTGGTATCTAAGTACTCATTTCCCCCTTGGTAGAAAGCCTCCACGGACTTCTTTAGTACCTCTCCTTTCAATTCTACCAAATTCAGATATAGACATTGCTTATCTTTCACATCATTTACAAAAGATGATTCGGAACCAATATGGACCATGACACCACTATTGTCGGAATATAGCAATTGAACACCTAATTGGGCCAATCAATGCACATCTCGTGCCTACTTTTTTCTATCATCATCAACATATGCAACAATACCCGTAGACAACCTACTAGGACCATCTGCTACTACATTCATCTTTTCGAGGTGATAAAGAAGACGCATATCATAGTCCTTCAATTATCCAACCACATTCTTTGGCGAAGGTTTATATATTTTTGGGTAAACACATATTGTAAACTCTTGTGGTCGATAAAACATCAATGTGACCCCATACAAATAATTCCTCCAAATCTATAAGGCAAATACCACCGCTGCTAATTCAAGGTCGTGAGTAGGATAATTCTTCTCATGTGCTTTAAGTTGCCTTGAAGCATAGGCAAATCACCTTACGATTTTGCATAAGCACACATCCTAACCGAACTCTAGATGTATCACAATATATCACAAAACCATTCGTACCTTCTGGTAAAGTCAACACTGAACTGGAAGTAAGTTAATCTTTCAACTCTTGAAAACTTTTCTCACACAAATCTGACCATATAAACTTAGCCTTCTTTTGAATCAATGTCGTCAAGGGAAAAGCAATGGAGGAAAATCCCTCAACAAACCTTCTATAATAATCGGCAAAACCCAAGAAGTTTCTAATATCTGTCGTTGATAGAGGTCTAGGCTAACTCTTGACTGCATCCAACTTAATCCGATCCACCTCAATACCATAACTTGAAACAATATGGCGTATGAAAGCCACAGACCTCAACCAAAATTCACATTTACTAAACTTTGCAAAAAGTTGTTGGTCCTTGAGGATTTGTAATATAATCCTCAAATGATCAATATGCTCATTCTCACTTCGTGAATATATCAAAATATCTTTGATAAACACAATCACAAACATGTCAAGATAATGTTAGAACACTCTTTTCATCAAGTCCATAAACGCCGCTGGAGCGTTAGTCAAACCAAAGGCATCACTAGAAACTCATAGTGACCATTTCGGGTTGTAAAACTTATTTTTGGAATATCTCCTTTTCTATCCCTCAATTGGTGATAACCATACCGGAGGTCAATCTTAAAGAAATAACTTGCCCCTTGAAGTTGGTCAAATAAATCATCTATCCTTGGAAGATGATACTTGTTCTTTATACTCAGCTTGTTTAATTGTCGATAGTCAATACACATAAGAAGAGACCCATATTTCTTTTTAACAAACAATACTAGAGCACCCCAAGGAGAGATACTTGCTCGGATGAAACATTTATCCAATAGATCCTTCAATTGTTCTTTCAACTCCTTAAGTTCAACCGGAGCCATTCTGTAAGGACGAATAGAGATAGGTTGTGTCTCTTGGAGAATGTCGATACTGAAATCTATTTCACTTTCGAGAGGAATATCAGGCAAATCATAGGGAAATAATTTCGGAAACTCATTAGCAATGGGGAGCGACTCAAGACTAGGGACTTCGAAATCCACATCCTTCACCCTCACTATGTGGTAAATAAAACCCTTGGAAATCATTTTCCTAGCTTTAAGGTAAGAAACCAATTGATCTCTAGGCATAGAATTTCCCCCATCCACTCTAGGATAGGCTTATTCGGGAATTGAAACTTTACTACTACAGTCCAACAATCAATAGAGGCATAACACGAATGCAACCAATGCATTATGAAATAAAGGTCTAACATATTATGTTTTGTCCAATCAACAAGAGTAACTCTATGGGATAAGGAAATGGGACATATTATATAGACCCTTTTAGCCACCACAAAATCACCAATAGGGGCAGAGACATAAAATGGCTCTAATAACACATCGGGGAGCACATCAAACCTCATAGCTATATAAGGAGTCACAAAGGACAAAGTAGCTCCTTGATCAAGAAAAGCATTCATATCCAATTGAAAAACTTTTAACATACCAGTCACCACATGCGGGGAGTTGTCTCGATCACCTCTAGTTTGGAGAGCATAGAAACGATTTTCCTTAGTAGCACTTGCACCCGAACCACATGGACCGGACGAAGGGTAGGGTTGAGCCCTACGACGAGTATCTCGTTATTCTTAGAGACCAAATGACAATTCCTTATCTTGTTGTCCGTCTTTCCACACCTAAAGTAAGCATTGGAGCCCGCTAGACACTTACCCTCATGATTTCTTCTACATTTGGCACAAGTAGTCATGGAGGACTTACAACCATCTCCTTGAGGCTTAGGGTTGGAAACCCTTCCATTGTTAGGCCTTGGAGGAGCATTTGAAGAGCCTTGCCCAGAGAAATTTTGCTAAAACCTTGAACGACCCCATCCACCGGACTTAGAATTTGAATAGTTACCATCATCCACTCTTTCTCTCTTTACCTCTCCATATATTTCCTTGAGTTTTTGTTCCTTGATTTGTTGGGCATGCACCATAAGGTGAGAAATGTCCATGCCATGGACAAGCATAATGGTGTGGCATTCCTTGACAACCAAGTCAGACACTCCTGACACAAACTTACTCATTTTGGTTCTACGATCCACCACAATAGAAGGGGAATACTTAGATTGTTCAGTGAACCTCAAAGTGTATTCCCTAACACTCATATTTCCTTGCATATAGTTATTGAACTCTAGCACCTTGGCCTCTCTCATCTCAAGAGGGAAAAATTGATCAAGAAAAGCACTTTTTTAACATTTCCCATTCTATGGGACCCAGTCCTTCCGGCATTGCCTCTTTTCACTAATTGAATCAAATCTGAGCAACCCCTTTGAGTTGGTAAGCATCTAACTCCGCCATCTCTACCGGAGTCACTACCATGATAGCAAGGATCTTATAGACCTCATCAATAATCTCTTAAGGGTCACCTCAACTTTTGAGCCATAAAACTCGGGAGCATTCATCCTTGTAAAGTCCCTCCCTTTTGCCGCTGCCATACCCATATTTGGGTTCACGGGAGCTACCACTTCTCTATTGTCTTGTGCCATCATGGCTTGAGCCAATACTTGAAAAGACGATCTAAACTGTGCATTCGTCACATTGTCAGTCAAGGGATCAATCAGAGCTTCAGGAGGAGCTTGGTCAGGAACCTCTTGATTCATATTGTCTCCCTTAATCTTTCTATCATTAGCCCTTCTAGTAGTCATATCCTGAAAACCATCGGGCAAGGATTAGGGGAAAGACTTATAGAGTTAAAACTCTATTAGACGACTTAGAGAATCAAAAAGTAAAGTTTCCTGAACAGTAGTAGCCTCTCATTCATAAATGTGGCACTCTTCGTACTTATGAACAAAACACAACTTGACATGGTTTGAGACATCCTAATACCATTCTAAACCTTGTGCTCTGATTACCAAGTTTGTCACGTCCCAGGGGTACCCCCTAGATTTAACAAGGCGTACAAGACCCCGAGAGGCCTTATAAAAGCTAACTTAGCATATCATAAAATAAAGTAACAGAAAATGGTGGGAAAATTTAAATCATTACATCACAATCAAAGTCTTTCATAAAATGAGTGGAACTCTAACATCATTGTGTAAAACCATCTAACATAAGAGATAAATGATCTTGGGACGCAGCCCAAACAATGGTCCAAGAAATAAAATGAAAGAACATAAGAGAAAGCAGTGATCACATCCTAGAAAACAATAATGAATCACCAAATCTTCACATCGTTGCTAAAAAATGAAGCTAGACACAAGTGTGAGAATCTATGTCGCCGAACCCTAAATTTGATAAGAATGTAGGCAAGAGTATGCGTTAGTACAATTAAGTTCTACATATGATATCTAGAATAAGCAACATAAACATCGTCGTTAGTCAACATAAAACATAAGCATAATCAATACACATAAATCAATATCATAATAAGAAAGGAATACTTCTCAAGCAAAATTACTCATCCTTAGTCATGACTTGGGTCATCACCTCTTAGTCAACTTACATCATAGAAGGTACCTCAAGCAACAATCTTAGCTATTCATTCTTCATAAGATAGTTCACATAGTTTATGCTTACTTCTAAAGATATAGGGAGTCACCATGTTGCCTAACTTACAAAGGCTAATGGGTATTCACCTTTTGCCTTACTTACCTTTAGGTTGCGGGTACTCGCCTCCACAACCTCATCATATGCCACAGGTACTCTCCTACACATCATTTGATAAGGAGCATGGGTACTCGCCTCCATGTCGATTCGTCATATTTGCAACATTGGGAATCACCTCTTATTCAATTTTAGGGATTATGGGAAATCACCTTATATCCTTCACATATGTAGGTCAAGGGTAGTCTGCTATTGCCTCATTATTACGTAGTCTTTTAGTTTAGATTCATTTTACGTGATAAATCCTATTAACCTAGAATCACTAATGTGAGAAAGCCTTTAATATTCATACATTCATAATTAAGCAATTCATGTGGGAAGTGTCCCTCCTCAACAATAACATCAATTACCAACAATTCACATCATAAGCTTTAATCTCAAAGCCCTAAATCTTATGATAATCATCTAAGCTTTATTATCAAGAAATTCTAATCATAATTCACCAATCTTATAAGAAAAAGCCTAAACCCATAAAGTTTCCCTTCATGGTAGCAACCCAATTATATCAATTCTAGGGTATAGTTGTGAAATAATCATGGATACATGTAATTTCACTCTAATAACATGTAAATATACTAATTCAATCATAACCCACATTATTGGAAGAAACCCTAACTAAATTAAGGATATTCTTCATTAAATTGCGAAAATCTAGGCGACTCCGTGGGAGGAAGGATCCCATGGATGAAAAGCTATCATACCTTAGTAATAATGCCCAGAAAAGCTTGAAGATTGGAGACTTGAACTTGACCTAGCTTCAACTTTCATCCTTCTTATGCAAACTTCTAAAGAGAGAATTTTTTAGAGCAGTTTTGGGTTTTCTTTTGGGATTTGACAGAATGACTTTATTGGGGGATTTTGGGGGTAAAAAATTATTATATAGGTATTATAGGTTTAGTCAAAATGACAGTACTTAATTCTAATTAAATCCAAAAAAACCCATAAGTCTTCGACTTAACCGTCCCCCCAAGCCCACCCACGAGACCACGCAGACAAATCGTGGATGGACCTACGGTCTGTCCTAGTGAACCGTGAATTGGTGGCCTAGGACTTGGTTTCTGGACTATGACATACGTACCCCTAGCCGAAAGTCATGGACCCATCCACAGAGCGTGGGTCCTGGTGGTGCTTCACTGCCTTAGGCAATCCCCAAGGTGTCCACTAATGGGGCTCACCCATGAGGCATGGATTACACCATGGTCCTTGGTTGGCCCTCATGGTTGACACGCGGGAGTTCTAAAATCTGTCAAGATTCCCTTTTTATGTTATGAGGTGTTACACTAAGACTGATTTTACACAAGAGTAAACTAAAAGAATGGATAGGAACTATTACCTCTTGTTGCAACAGTATCATAAGAAAAGAGGTGTGGATACTTAGCCTTTATAGTTTCTTCTGCTTCCCAAGTAGCTCCCTTTACGGACTGACTCCTCCACAAAACCTTCACTGAAACGACTTTTTTATTTCTCAACCAACGAACCTGACAAACAAGAATATCTACTTGCACTTCTTAATAACTGACACCATCTGTGTGGCTCTCTACTGGTACAATTAATGTCGGATTGTCGATACACTTCTTCAACAAGGAAATGAGAAAGACTGGGTGAACCTCTGCTAGTTTTTCTGGAAACTCTAACTCATATGCCACATTACCAACCCTTTTAAGGATTTTGTAAGAACCTACATATTTAGGACTGAGCTTGCCTTTCTTGCCATACCTCATCATCCCTTCATGGTTGACACCATTAGGAAAACCCAATCATCAATTTCAAACTCTAAGGTTGTCATGCCCCGAGGCTACCCTCTTGACGTAAACATGGAACTAGGATCACAAGTCAGCCAAAGCTAACTCTGTGCTGGCATATTATAAGCATACATAAGAGAAATATTGTGCGGAAGAATAAGACGTGAGATAAACTGAAATGATGTGGAATACCTAATCTAAGTCTGAATATAAAGAACTATGAGTGTAATAACAACTGAAAGATGAAATTAAAATCTAAATCTAAATCTAGTATTATGTCTGAAATAAGCCGCTAACTGACCGGAGATGCTTGGACATGCCCCCAGCTAACTTTAGCAAAACTTAAACTAAAATGAAAGACTGAAATATAAAGAGCATGTATATCATCCTCAAAGAATGAGGACTCACCACTGATACTACTGAACTGAAGATCGAGAACTGATCTATGTGTGATCATAATGTTGAGGACCTGAACCTACATCACGAGAAGGTGTAGCGCACAGTATGCATCAGTAATTGAAAGGTACTACGCATGGAAGCTATGATAAAGGTGAACAACATATACATAACTGAAATAAAGGATACTCCGAAATGATAAAATCTGAACAGGACGAACATACTGAAATGGTACTGAATATGAGCTAAACTGAATGCAATGAGCAAGTATATAACATGCTGAAACTAAATACTGAAATATAACTAGGAACCTAGTCAATGCACTAGAATCTGACAGTGGGAGCTACTAATAACAGACAGAAAACCACATGCGCTAAATGTAGAGTTCGATGTATATGCCTCATTGAGAGGACCCAATACACCTTGACAAGGGTATAAAGGCATGACTGACATGATCACTAAATATAATGCCCACAAACGGGACTTACAAACCTATGGGGGCACGTAGTTCTAGGACTATGAGGCTGACTGACCCTAGTTCAACTTAGTATTAAGTCTACTCCAAACTAGAATGTATATAATACAATATAACTAAATATAAACTGGATAGCTCTATACATGCTAACTAAATGCAACATTAAGTAATGAAAATGAAACATTTGTAAAATGGTGCATGTATTTCTGTATAAACTGACCTAGCAAGTGTAATTCATGAACTAAACGAATATACACAACTAGGGTTCTGAATTTCATTCAAGAATTAACCAACATAATTACAAAAATGTAATATTTTGATTTGGTTTAATCTAACAACTAAATTACAGAAACAACCTGAAGTTCTAGAAACCCTAAGTCTAAACATAATGAAGGGAATCAAGAATCTAACTTAATTCTAGGGACCTAATGGGTGAAAAGAACCCACTAGTTAAATGCCACATACCTAGTGACAAACTCCACGAAGAAATATTTTGATTTTGGGGCTGAACTAAAAAAACCTACTTCATTCGTGGAAAGGGGTTGGTCGACTCTTTCTTCACTCTACATTCTATGTTTTCTAAATTTTTGGTGAATAAATCGCTTAGGGTATATTCTAATTAAGTTACTAGGCTTAAACTGACAAAAATTATGTAGTTTTGGGGTTGAACGACGTAGTTTAGGGTTCCAATGCATAGGAAAAAGACCAAACGACCCCTAACTTAAAAGATGTCGGGACCAGTTAATGGACCTGGTCCATGGATTGTGGTCCCACCTACGGTCCGTCCTGGTCAGCCATCGTTTAGCTTTATAGGATGGGTTTTGAGGAGTCCAAACCACAGACATAGTCCAAGGACTGTGGTCCCACTTACGGTCTGTAGGTCCTGGCGTGGTTCTGGACTTCGCTTAATTTTTCTCGGGTTTTGGGGAGTCTAAACCATGGACCATGGTTCCACATACGGTCTATCCTGGTCAGCCGTTGTTCTACTACAGAGGATGGGTTCTGGGGAATCTGAATCACGTACCATGGTCCCACCAACGGTCCATTGGTAGCCTCTGTCGGTGGCACTTGTACTTCTGGAAATCTGCATTTTAATCCTTTTAGAATTTGGGGTGTTACATTATATCCCCCTTGGGAACGTTCGTCCTTGAATGAAGAATAAACTAGTCGAAAATGGAGGAAAAGAGCTGCAATCCTTACCACTAGGTATTAGAAACGGAAATCTGATTGAACTAAGACCCAAGAACATGCAAATACACTGAAAATGCAAGACTAACTGAAGGAACAAAAATACTAAGACTGAATTTACTCATGAGTAACTGAAGGACTGCGCATGAACTATTACCTCAAGCTGGAATGGAATCGGAAGGAAAGAGATGACGATACTTGGCCTTCATAGATGCTTTTGCTTCCCAAGTATCTCCCTCTACGGACTGACTCCTCCACAAGACTTTAACTGAAGGGACTTTGTTGTTTCTCAACCTTTGAACCTCACGATCAAGAATCTCAACTGGCACCTCTTCATAAGTGAGACGATCCTTCACAACCACACTCTCTAATGGTATTGTCGATGCTGGATCACCCACACACTTCTTCAACAAGGAAATGTGAAAGACTGGATGGACTGCTGCTAGTTCTACTTGCAACTCTAACTCATAAGCCACTTTACTAACCCTTTTCAAGAACTTATAAGGACCTACATATATGGGACTGAGGTTTCCTTTCTTGAAAAATCTCATCACCCCTTCATAGGTGACACTTTCAAGAAAATCCAATCATTGATATACCGTGAGTTTATAGTATTTCTAATATATTTCACTTACAAGTTGTGTGTGTCCAGGGGCTTTTTATATTGGTTTTTTATGTGTTTTTATCATGTTTTGCAGGAAAGATGTTCAGGCGCGGAAGTATAGAGATAGCTGAAAGAAATGCAGAAACAGGGTATTCACGGAGGTGATCTATGGACCGCAGGTCCATCCACGGTCCATAAGTGATGACCATAGATCATCAGGCATGGTATTGAGGACAAATCAGGGAAATCTGACCAAGTGTGGAACCACGAAGTCCATTTACGGTCCGTAGATTGATCTACGGACCGTGCTGTTGATCAGTAGAGTGATATTGTGAGGGTTCCAGTACTTGATTTTTGAAGATTCTAAGTATGGAGCTACGGAGGGGACTGATGGACCGTAGATCGATATACGGTCCGTACTGCTAGTACGTCGTTTGCTTCAGAGAAGCTGATTTTCTGGAAACGAAAATATTTTCTAAGTCCTAGCTGACGGAAGGGACTTATGGGCTGTAGTTCCATCGACGGTCCGTAAGTCAGTCTCGTGGATTGAAGATGCGTAGCTGAACAAACTTTCATTAGTTTGTTTCCCTTTTAATTTAGGATTTATTTTCTATAAATAGGACATGTAAACCTCATTTTTTGGGGTTAGACATTATTATTATATTTTTACTTTGTGACTTTGGAGATTAAGTTACAACCCTACCAATTATTGATTTTCTACATTCGTTTTGAAGATTTTGGCTTTGCAATTCAAGTTGAAATTCTGGGTTTATTATTCTCGTTACGTAAGTTCATGATTTATTCATCTAATATTATGAATTGTGTTCTTGCTAATATGGGTAACCAAATCAACAACTAGGGTTGTGGGAACCATGAGCGATTAATAAAGTATGAATAGTAAATAAGTGATTCTTGAATAGTGTTTTGCATGCATTGATAATTCTTTCGTTTAAAAGTCTTTTTAACGAGTGCACGCGTTAGAACTCGCCTTGTTGCTACTTGCCGGATCAAGGAGGTAATCAACAAGAAAAGAATTATCAACATAGATTTAGTGTGATACTATCTAATTGACTAGTATCGATTGGTGCGAAGAAGTAACTAAGCCAAACATCGATTATGATGTCTAATATGAGGTAAAGGTAAGGTTTAGTAAATTATACACACGCAGCCGGATCAAGGAGCGGGCTGAAATTCTCTAGATGCCGGATCAAGGATTTAGCGATACCTAACTTATCACTTTACATGTAACAAACTAGGAAAGGATTGCGATTAGTAGGATTACTGCGTTATGAGCTTGTGGGGAACACGTCTACCCTAGTTAATTTTCTCATCTTGATAACAACCGAAATTGACTTTTTTTTATTGATTACTTATTGAATTCTTACAATTTGTTTCACAAATCCCCCTCTTTTATTTTTTGTTTCTGGAAGTACTTTGGCTAATTGAATATAATTGTTGGTTAAAGTAAAGTCTAAATCATTTTCCTCGTGGGATCGACCCCAACCTACAAGTTGGGTTCTGTAATTGATAACCATCGCTTATACTTCTTTAGGGAGCCGTAATTTAAGGGTATCAAATTTTGGCGCCGCTGCCGGGGAATCTGACTTTTAGATTTATTTTGAACTACATTATTGAACGTTAGTCAAATATTTCCTAATTTTACTTTTTCCTTTTGTTTTTGTCTCTCTCAGGTTCCAACTCTAGTGTATTGCAGGTACACGGAGCCAAGGCGAACCACTTACTCCGTACGATCTAGAGTTGAATAGAACTTCGCGAAAAGTGAACAATAAAAGACTTCCAGTTAATCCTATCGGAGGAAATCTTGATGAAGCAGTTGAGTAACAACAGCCAATAGTAGTTGATGGGAAAAACCGGGGTGTAGCTGAAAATCAATTGGGAGATGCAGTGAGAGTGCATGGTTCACCAGACCCACAACAACATGACAACTATCGGGGCAACATCGATATAGCAGACTCTGATGGACCCATTGTCGTACCTTCTCTACGTCCAGGGCACACATTTGTGGCGACTAGTAGTTTGATGCAGATGCTTACAGCTAGAGGCTTATTTTCAGGATCACCATCGGAGGATCCAAATGCTCACTTGGCCAAGCTGAGAGTGGTTTGCAAAAGTTGTGTAGGTAGACCAGACTTGGATATGAATGTCATTGGATTACGAGTGTTCCCTCTGTCACTGACAGGCGATGCTGCAGTATGGTTCATTGAGATTCCGTATAACTCAATATTCAAATGGGACCAACTGGCAGAGGTGTTCCGAGCAAAGTACTATCTAGTGTCTAAGAAGCTCAATCACAAAGATAGGATCAACAATTTTGTGGCATTACTTGGAGAGTCTGTGAGTAGCTCGTGGGACAGATTCACTGCCTTCGTAAAAAGTATCCCAAACCACCGTATTGATGATGAGTCACTGAAGGAGTATTTCTATCGAGGACATGATGATAACAATAAAGCAGTACTTGACACTATTGCCGGAGGTTCATATGGTGATTGTACATATGCACAGATTGCTGAAAAATTGGAGAGGATCTCTCGCAATAATAAAACATGGAGCACTCGGAGGTCAGATAATGGGAGAAACACATTTGTCATTCATAGTACATTTAACAACTCTGTAGATGATATTCATGAAGAGATGGCCTAGATGAGGACCGAGTTGGGGTTGGTATTGAAGCATGTGAGCGGAGGACTAGAAAAGGTAAATGATGTGAATTATTTAACTAGAACTCCACCACCCGTGTAAGAGTGTTACTATAAAGAGGATGCTTATGCTATGAATGATCAGACGGGGGCTTTCCAACCAAATGCCCAAGGATCCAACACGGAAAATTGGTGCAAAGGTTAAGGAAACCAAGGTCGGAACTATGGAAATTACAACCGAGAGGGTCACTATGTCCGGTATGGGAACTTCAATCGCGACACTAACTACAACAGGAACAACTATGGCAACAGAAACGATCGAGTTGGACCTTATGTTTCCCCTCAAAATTGGGAATCTGGTGCTAGGGAAACTGGAGGCTATATGGCGCGTATTAAAGATATGATGCAGAAGATGATGAGAAGGCTTGATGCAACTGATGAGAATGTGAAGGAGATGAGAAACGACTTGTCTGGTATTGGACAAAAGGTTGACGCCCATGCAGTGTCAATAAAGCATCTAGAGCAGCAGATGACTCAGTTGTCTACTGTAGTGAACCCACGCAACCTGGCACTCTTCCTAGAAACACCATCTAGAGTATAAAGAATGATGGTCATTGTATGGCAGTTACTACTCGAGGGGGTAAGCAAACCATAGATCCACCTAGGCCGTCTGTAGTGGAAAGTGAGATTACAAAAGAAGATGATGTGATAGAGGTTACACCAGAGTCTGAGAAAGCAACAGAGCAAGAGGTGGAGATATCTCAAAAAGCAATCCCGATACCTAGACCTCCACCACCTTTTCCACAGAGGTTAGTGAAGAAGACTGAGGATGGTAAATATCACAAGTTTATTACTATGTTGAAACAACTCTCTATCAATGTTCCTTTGATAGAAGCCTTGGAGCAAATGCCTGGGTATGCGAAGTTTATGAAAGATATGGTGACAACGAAAAGGTCTGTGAGTTTTGAAGATGATGATAGATTGCAGCATTGTAGCGCTATTGCTACAAGATCTCTTGTGCAGAAGAAGGAAGACCCTGGTGCTTTCACGATCCCATGTAATATAGGGTTGTTACACTTTGCTAAGGCATTGTGTGATCTTGTTGCTAGCATCAACCTCATGCCCCTGTCTATTTACAAGAAGCTGGGTTTGGGGGACCCAGAGCCCACTTCAATGTGGTTACTAATGGCCGATCGAATTGTGAAAAGGGCCATTGGTGTACTCCATGATATGCTAGTGAAAGTGGAGTCTTTCATTTTTCCGGTAGATTTTGTGATTCTTGACTGTGAGGTTGATTTTTTAGGTTCCCATCATCCTAGAGAGACCATTTCTTGCCACAGGGCGTGCGTTGGTTGATATGGAAAAGGGACAGATGAAATTTAGACTAATAATGAAGAAACAACTTTCAATATTTGTAGGTCCAAGAAGCAGAGTGGGGAGCTCCAAACAGTATCTGCCATAACTTACAGAGTGGAGACTGGGACAAAAGTGCAAATTGAAGAGTGACTAGGTGTTGAGGCACTAGCAACAGTTATTATGAACTTCGATAGTGATGGCATTGAAGAGTATGATGAGTTGGTAGCCGCACTTGATAGGTGTGAATACCGGCCCAAACCAAAGAAGTATGAATTAGACATGAAGAATCGCGAGTCCCTACCCGCAAGACCATCTATTGTGGAGGCACCAAAATTGGAGCTTAAGGCTCTACCACCGCATTTGTGGTATGTATAGTTGGGAAAATGAAGTACTTTGCCGGTCATCATTGCGGCAGATTTGAATGCAGGACAAGTAGAGTGCTTGGTGACTGTGTTGAAAAGGTTCAGGCGAGCTATTGGGTGGACTATAGCAGATATCATTGGGATTCCTCCCGATATTTGCTCTCACAAAATCCAACTAATGCCAGATCATAAGCCCTGTATCGAGCACCAGAGAAGACTAAATCCACCTATACAAGAAGTAGTCAAAAAGGAGACATCAAGTGGCTGGATGGAGAAGTTATTTATCCCATTTCAGATAGTAGTTGGGTATGTCCTGTGCAGTGTGTGACTAAAAAAGGTGATATGACTGTGGTTCCAAATGAAAGAAATAAGCTTGTTCCAATAAGGCCTGTTACTGGATGGAGAGTTTGTATGGATTACCGGAAGTTGAATGCGTGGACAGAAAAGGACCACTTTCCTATGCCATTCATGGACCAGATGTTGGATAAACTTGGAGGAAATGGTTGGTATTGTTTTCTTGATGGGTATTCGGGCTACAATCAAATCTCTATAGCTCTAGAAGACCAAGAGAAAACCACCTTCAGTTGCCCATATGGGACTTTTGCTTTCTAACGGATGCCATTTGAGTTATGCAATGCCCCAGCTACCTTCCTGCGGTGTATGATGTCGATATTTTCTGATATGGTGGAGGACACTATTGAAGTGTTCATGGATGATTTTTCAGTTGTAGGTGACTCTTTTGATCGGTGTCTAGATCATTTGGCTGAGGTGCTTAAACGGTGTGAAGAGTGCAACTTGGTGCTTAATTGGGAGAAGTGTCACTTCATGGTTCAAAAAGGTATAGTGTTGGGACATCGAATTTCAGAGAAAGGTATTGAGGTTGATAGAGCTAAAGTTGAGGTAATAGAAAAACTTCAGCCACCCATTTCAATAAAAGGTGTTTGAAGTTTTCTTGGACATGCAGGTATTTATAGGAGATTCATCAATGATTTCTCAAAAACTGCACATCCTTTGTGCAAACTTCTCGAGAAGGAGAGTAAGTTCTATTTTAATGATGCTTGTCTTAGAGCCTTTGGAGAGCTGAAGGAGAAGTTGGTTACAGCACCTATCATTATTTCACCAGATTGGGGACAACCGTTTGAGGTAATGTGCGATGCGAGTGGAGTGGCGCTTGGTGTAGTATTGGGTCAAAGGCGAGAGAAAATTCTTCACCCTATTTACTATGCTAGCAAAGCTCTAAATGTGGCCCAAAAGAATTATACTGTGACCGAACAAGAACTCCTTGCGATGGTTTTCGCATTCGAGAAATTTTGTCCCTACTTGCTTGGTACTAAGGTCATAGTGCATACTGACCACTCTGCATTGACGTATTTGATGGCGAAAAAAGATGCAAAACCAAGATTGATTAGATGGGTACTGTTGCTGCAAGAGTTTGATTTTGTGGTAAAAGATAGAAAGGGAACCGAAAATCAAGTTGCCGATCACTTGTCCAGATTAGAGGAAAAGGCTATGCTAAAGCTTGGAGACAGGGCCGAAATTAATGATGCTTTTCCAGATGAACAGGTATTGGCTGCTTCTCATGATCTGATTCCTTGATTCGCGGACGTTGCTAATTATTTGGCAAGCGATATTGTGCCTCCCGATTTGTCTTTTCACCAAAAGAAAAAGTTTATGCATGATGTGAAGAAATTCTTTTGGGATGAACCTTATTTGTATCGTAGTTGTACTGATGGGATTACTCGTCACTGCGTGCCCGAGGTTGAGATGTTGAGTGTACTTGAAGCATGCCATTATTCGCCTGTTGGTGGGCATCATAGTGGTATTTGGACTGCACATAAGATTTTGCAGTGTGGATACTACTGGCCTACTATTAACCAAGATGCTCATGATTTCGCCAAGTCTTGTGATCGTTGCCAAAAAGAAGGAGGGGTTTCAAAGAGGCAATAGCTCCCTATGAATCCTATATTGGTGATAGAGTTGTTTGATGTATGGGACATTCATTTCATGGGTCCATTCGTGAGTTCATATGGGATGAAGTATATTCTTGTTGCGGATGACTATGTATCGAAGTGGGTGGAAGCAGTTGCGCTCTCCAACAATGAAGGTAAAAGTGTCACCGGTTTCTTGAAAAAGAACATCTTCTCCAGATTTGGTACACCGAGGGCTATTATTAGCGATGGAGGTTCTCACTTTTGCAATAAGTTGTTCAAGGTACTACTTGAGAAATATGGTGTCCGCCATAATGTAGCCACCCCTTACCATCCACAGACTAGTGGTCAAGTTGAAGTATCCAATAGAGAAATCAAACAGATATTGGCGAAGACTCTGAATGCCAATAGAACGAATTGGTCAAAGAAGCTTGATGATGCTCTATGGGCATNCCCCCATAGGTATGTCTCCCTACCAACTTGTATATGGAAAGTCTTGTCATTTACCAGTAGAACAAGTGCATAAGGCGATGTGAGCAATGAAGAAATTAAATTTGGATTGGGGCGTCGCATCTAACCAAAGACTGGATGACTTGAATGCACTTGATGAGTTTCTCCTAAAAGCTTATGAAAGTTCAGCCTTGTACAAAGAGAAGATGAAGAGGTATCATGATCAAAGAATTGAAAAGCGAGAATTTGTGGTTGGTGATCTTGTGCTTCTATTCAACTCTAGGTTGCGCTTGTTTCAAGGAAAACTCAAGTCCAAATGGACCGGACCATTTTTGCTCACAAAATTGTTCCCCCATGGGGCGGTTGAGCTGGAAAAAAAGGATGGAACAAGGTTCATGGTAAATGGGCAAAGGATCAAGATCTATTTGGGAAATGCTGAAACTGTACAAGAAGTGATTGAGGCCTACAATCTTAATAAAGTCTGAGTAATCAAGAGGCCTGCGTCGTGCCGCGACATTAAATCAAGCGCTGCTTGGGAGGCATCCCAAGATGTACAATCTTGACAACGGTAGGAAATAGTTTTCTTTTTCTCTAGTAGTTTGCACTGTTCGATTTATTCCATGGATCAAATTTGATAGTTGTTTTCGTTTGGTACTAGTGTTGGCTAGAATTAGAGTAGGGTCCGTGTCTAAAAAATGTCCAGAAAATGTAAAGAGAATAACCTATTGGTTGCTACGTGTGCAGGTACACCACGAAAATTCTGCAGAAAATGGTCTGGTGCAGATGTCTACAGACACAATTGACGGTCCGTCGATTCATCAACGGACCGTATATGGTGCCCGTAGATCTCAGGTAGGTTTCTAAAGTCTCAAGTGTATGAGTGATCTACGGTCCTGATCTACGGACCATAGATCAACTCACGGACCGTAGACGGGGTCTCGTGAGTCCATACCTTCAGGCTGTCTGACTAGACCCAGATCCCCCCATTTAAAAACCCCAATTTGTTTTAAACCATTACCCTTCCCTCCATTACTCCCAAAACCGTTTCTAACATACCCTAACCTCCTTAAATCACTCCATAACTCCTCCATAATATCATCCCTTCCATAATTCCCCAACTTCCTTTCCATTTCAAATACAACCCATCCTATAATCTAACAAAAAGGGTCCGGTGTTTGGTCAGTAATGAAGAGGTGACTCCTTGATCTTGCTAAGCTTAGTATCATCACGCAATCACTCCACTCCTTGTTACTTGTAAGGTAATAGACTTTCCCTTAACTTTGAATTTCAATTCATAGATTGAATATAGAAAGTCGGGAGTTGGGTCTTGACTTTGGGTAATTATTAGATGAAATTGCATGATAAACTTGAAAATTGCAATGCCCTTGGAACGATAGATTGTGATTGTGTAGCATTATTGTATGTGATCGTAAAAACTATATGCTAGTTTCGACTTAGGGTTCCATAACTAGTCTAAATTGTTTAGTAAAATAATCGGTCGGAATCTTAAGAATGAAGAACTAGCATAATTTAATGTTGTAAATGCATGATGAGATTGTGTTAATGTGGAAAATTAAGGCAAAAAATGTATGATACCTGGCACAGATGGCAACCACGATACCCCATCCACGGAACGTATATCAATCTACGGACCATAGATGGGGTTCGTAATGGATGCACATGAAAAATTTCACCAAGTGTGAAACCACGGAGGTGGACTACGTCTATGGACTGTTCTGCACTTCTGTGGTTTCCATCTGCGACCTATATGACAGGCCCCCTGATCCACGAAAGACATCCATTTACCGTAGATCAGTTTACGAAACGTAGGCTCATCCGTGGATGACCATTGTAGCATCTATCTGAAATTTTTTGGGATTTTGTGTTGTTCGTTTATAGACTTGCTACTTTGACTTAGTATAGTTTAGTTTAGTCTTGGGCACTAATATCGCTCCTGCAGGTACAATGGCACCCAAGAAAATGGTCACCTACTCAAAGAGGGGCAAGTCAAAATATGTTGCCCCTAGTTTCTGGTTAATTGATGAGGACACAGACGCCGACACTGATCCAACATGTGTGCCTCTCAACCCTAGGACTTCTCGCGCTGCACCCAGAGACACCCCCCGGAAGGTGCTTCCCGACGTAGTCACTGTTTCCAAGTCTGATGAGGAGCACACATTGATCAGGTCACCGACTGGGGCTGCTTCCAGTTCAGAGGGGTCTATGTCCGTGTCCGAGTCTGCCCATGATTCAGGCTCCGAGTCTGCCCACTCTTCACGATCCAAGTCTCCCCATGCTACAGGGTCCAATGCCATAGCATCCACAGGGTCTGGAGAGAATGACGAAACAGCCTCGTTTGATGAGGCAAATAGCTCAGAGTCCATACCTGCACCACGGAATGATGACCCTACTCCTGTAGCAGGCGAGCTAAATAGGTGGTGTGTAGAGGGTCAATGGAAAATTTATTGGGATGCTAAGATGGTCAACAACAAATAAAAGATGGCCCGACTAATTACAGAAGAGAGAAGAGTCCTCACGAGGAGCCTGCATACTGTTCCAAACATTCACCGGCTGTTCAACCTTCATAAGTGTGACTGGATGGCTCGAGACCCAGGGACGTACAGTGAGGAGATTGTGTGGGAGTTCTATGCTTCCTATGCTGCCACTCACCGCGGTTCCATTTCCAAGCGGTCAAAGCCACTAGCGCAGAATCCGCTCACTTCCACTTTGGTTCGAGGGTGCCCAGTAGACATATCACCTGCCACGATCAGACGCTTTCTCTATGGTCCTACTACGGGTCACTCTTGGTCTCTCAACACAACTGAGTTTGACTACATATGGGACATCGTGCTGAGTGGCGCTTTCCAGAGGAATATTGAGCAGCGAGAGGTTGTTCTACTATGGTTGGCTAGGTACATTGCTGCAGGTGGCGAGCATGCAGAATGGGTCGTCCCGCCACGGTTGGGCATCCGGCAGGCCACACTAAATTTCGTGGCCAAGTTCTTCTGGCTGCTGGTGCGTAACTGAGTGTCGCCTACAAAAGTTGACAATCAAGTAACTTGGGACAGAGCGGTCATGGTTGCAGCATTCGTAGCAGGAGTGGAGATCGACTTTGCCCACATGCTGCTGGCAGAAATTCACGAGAGGGCTTTCAGAACCTCCACTACTTACCCCTTCCCATGTCTAATTTTTCATTTATGCAGGAACGCTGGAGTGCCGATCTAGCGTTGTGACAAGTTAGTCCACCCTACAGGGGAATTAGACATTGGCCTTATTCGAGATGAGGTAAATGTGGCAGCACCTTGCAGAGAGCCCCAGATTGAGGTACCTCCCTTGGGTACCGATCTTGCAGACACAGTGGGGCAGGCACAGGACAGTGACTCCATGATCCCAGACCACACCGACACTGTCCCGGGCTCCTCATCTCAGGCAACTAGTATGCCTCCTATCTCTTCCCGGTCCACACCACAGTTAGGAGCTACTGTTGTCCCGATGGCCAGAGTTCAGAAGTTAGAGGTGCAGATGGCCACACTGCTGCATCACATCCAGCCGTGGATGCGAAAGTCGATAGTCGAGTCTGAGCTTAGGATGGAGCACAGGATGGAGGGGACGATGGACCGGAAGGTCCAGTCTATTGATAAGAGTTTTGATGCTTTTGAGTTGCGAGTCCTCGAGCGATCAACTCCGACCATAGACCTATCTGCTTTGCAGGCTGACGTAGCCAGCCTCCGGACTGACGTTGATGCCATTCTTGTTGTACCTTTAGTTCAGACTCAGGCTGCTCCTACTGCACTGGCTGATGATGCAGTGCTAGATGCTCTATTCAGTGGGACTGCCGAGGAGGGGCCTGCACCAACAAATGCCAAAGGAAAGAGGCACCATTCTCATCGCATGGAGCAAGAGAAAGCTCACAAGAGACAACATCGGCAGCCGAAGAGTTGCGCCAGTAGAGGGTGCGTGAGAGAGTTACAGGGGCATCGAGCTTTGCCCCAGTTGCAGCGGTTCAGCCTGTTTTGAGGGACGTGGTGGGCACCACTGATGGTGCGGAGAGATTGTTATAGAGCACTACTGATGGTGCTATGATTGCTGATGTGGGCACTACTGAGGGTGCCCCCACTATTGTTCCAGTGGGTTCCGAGAAATCGGACCCCCCTACTTGTTGATGATTCGCTGGCGCTTTGCGCCACATGTTTGCTTCACCCAATCCATTTTCTTTTAATATCTATGTATGCATTGGGGACAACTGCATTTATTTTTGTTGGGGGTGGGGTAAATGGATTGTGAGTGATAGGGTGAAATCTGAATAACCCAACTTATGAAACCTCTCTTAGGGTTTTCTTGCATGTGTTCTTTTTCCCCTAGGGACTGTTTAATTTTTGTCGAACCGGCATGTCTTAGGATCGTATGTGTAGAAGCATGATGAAAAAAGAAGCATGATGCCTTACAATACCCCCCAAATTATGGGACGTATGTTAGAATTGGTAGGCTACGATTATGTGCTGGCTCTGAGTATGACATAATCATGAACCAACTTGATAGCATGACTTAAGATAAAACTTGAACTGGGTAATCTAATAACCTGATGATGGAACTATGTGCCAAGAGTGTGTGAGAATCGTTGAGTGTTTAAACAGTTTTTTGTGAACAGCTAGACCCTGCCTGGTTATTCCTGCTAAGACAATTCAATCAAGAGGTTAGGAAGTCACCACAGGCCATTGTTCTGAAAAATCCACAAATCGCCTAAAAGAAGGATCCAACCAAATGAATAATACTCCCTTTGATCCAAATAATTTGATCCTAAAATTAAATAATTTCTTTCTGAACCCTGAACTCACTTTCCCATAATCTACTATGTTGGCCCCGGTCCCTCCTTGGACATGTGCACTTCGACTTAGGCTAAAAGCCTAAGTTGAGGGTGACTAATGTAAAAAGTAACTTCAATCATGGCCCTGACCTGACATCAGGTATTATGTACCTCAACTAATGGAAAATCCATAAGTTGAGATTGGCTATGAAAGAGGGAACTGAAAGAAAAATGGGTATGAAAAGAGTGATGTGAAAAAAAAAGAGAGAGAAAAGAAAGGATGTGACTTGTTGAAAGCTAAAAGGAAAAAAATAAAATAAAAGTAAAAAGAGCTACAAAGTTTGAAGCCACATTCGGGGTTGAAGAAAATTAAGGGAAAGCAAGTAAAATGATAGGATGACAAAACTAGGGCAAAAAGAGGTTGAAAGCCGAGTGTAATGTCAAAGAGGGCAGAAAGTCACTAAGCAATACCCAAATGTACAACACCTGACCCTGAGCGTACGTTACAAACCAAGAAAGTCCTATAATGATCCTAGAGTCTATTTTGGAGAGTCTAAGCAGTGAAAATAAGGGCAAGCATATGGCATTGAGCACTAACTGTATTTGAAATTACTTCTGAGCGTGAGTGTTGAATAAATCCTTGTACCATGAATGTCACTCATTCTTGGGAAAAGGATATTTAATATGAAGTAAGGGAGCTAGTTACATTGTCGAAAAGTTGGTACTTTGGTGATAGTGAGAAGGTGTATGTTGTGTGTCAGTTGGTCAATCTGTGTCATGGTGTGATCCACATGAATTGGCTTGTCGAGTCTAAGAGAACGAATGTGCACCTGAACAATGAGGAGGGTAGAGAGCCATGTGATTGCTTGGGTTTGAAAATTGTTGCTTCTATACAAGTGTCGTTTAGAGTTGTAGTGCGTTATTTGAGGACAAACAACGAATTTAAGTTGAGGGTGTTGATATATTGTGAGTTTACGGTATTTCTAATACATTTCACTTACAAGTTGTGTGTGTCCAGGGCCTTTTTATATTGGTTTTTTATGTGTTTTTATCAGGTTTTGCAGGAAAGATGTTCAGGCGCTGAAGTATAGAGACAACTGAAAGAAATGCAGAAACAGGGCATTCACGGAGGTGATCTACGGACCGTAGGTCCATCCACGGTCCGTAAGTGATGACCGTAGATTAGCAGGCATGGTATTGAGGACAAATCAGGGAAATCTGACCAAGTGTGGAACCTCGAGGTCTATTTACGGTCCGTAGATTGATCTACGGACTGTGCTGATGATCCGTAGAGTGATACTGCTAGGGTTCCAGTACCTGATTTTTGAAGATTCTATGCACGGAGCTATGGAGGGGATTGACGGACTGTAGATCGATCCACGGTCCGTACTGCTAGTCCGTCATTTGCTTCAGAGAAGCTGATTTTTTGGAAGCGTAAATATTTTCTAAGTCCTGGCTGACGGAAGGGACTTACGGACCGTAGATCCATCGATGGTCCGTAAGTCAGTCTCGTGGATTGAAGGCGCGTACCTGAACAAACTTTCCTTAATTTTTTTCCCTTTTAATTTAGGATTTGTTTTTCTATAAATAGGACATGTAAACCTCGTTTTTGGGGGTTAGACATTATTATTCTATTTTTACTTTGTGACTTTGGAGATTAGGTTGCAACCCTAGCAATTATTGATTTTCTACATTCTTTTTGAAGATTTTGGCCTTGCAATTCAAGTGAAAATTCTGGGTTTACTATTCTCGTTAAGTAAGTTCATGATTTATTCATCTAATATTATGAATTGTGTTCTTGCTAATATGGGTAACTAAATCCACAACTAGGGTTGTGGGAACCATGAGTCATTAACAAAGTTTGAATAGTAAATAAGTAATTCTTGAATAGTGTTTTGCATGCATTGATAATTCTTTCGTTTAAAAGTCTTTTTAACGAGTGCACGCGTTAGAACTCGCCTTGTTGCTACTTGCCGGATCAAGGAGGTAATCAACAAGAAAAGAATTATCAACATAGATTCAGTGTAATACTATCTAATAGGCTAGTATCGATTGGTGCGAAGAAGTAACTAAGCCAAACATCGATTATGATGTCTAATATGAGGTAAAGGTAAGGGTTAGTAAATTATACACACA